>NW_027507728.1:680000-750000 GCF_037356315.1 Lithobates pipiens | reverse complement strand
GAGAGGGAGGATGGAGGCAGCACAGAGATTACCAATACATCCTTCTCCCCCAGAGATGAACCAATTTAAAGCCTACATTATTACAAATTACCAGCCACCACCTTGCACAGGACTTGGACCACGTGCAAAGAAAAGCCGAAAGGATCAAAATTACAGAACTTACAGTTAAGCAACAATATTATATACTAATATTTACTACCTTTGCAATTATCGGTATAAGAATTAAAAAGACAGCAGAAAGGCAAATGGGAGGAATTGTGATTTAGACCTCAGATGAGGCAAATACATCCATTAATAACCCAATACATCATTTAAAAGGCCCCTTGTAGTTCACAAGAGTGTTTACACCTCCTAATCGCCGTTAGGAGTGTATGAAGAAACATCACACAGCAGGCTGGTATGTGTGAGATTATCTGCCACCACCCTGATGCAAAGGGTTCATCAAATTGGTACAGAGACCAGATTTAAAAAAAAAAAAGGTTGGTGTTATCACCTAGGGAACCATAACAGGAATTTCACAAGAAAAAAAGTATCAAGATAGCAAGGTCACACACCGATATACAGTATGCCCCATCCCCTTCTCACTACAGCAACCGCATGCTGCTCTACCAACAACTCTGAAAAAGCTGCAGAGCAATATTGGCTCATCCATGATTCTCTGAATGCTGCTCCGTAGAATACACTTTGTTTTCCTTTGCATAAAGGAAATAAAGACCTTTTAATGACTTTCTCTACAACATTTAAGCCCCATACACACTTTCACTTTTTCCTTCAGATTTACCAAAACCATGTAGTGCAAGGGCCTGCCTGATTGAGGCAAAGAAGTTGCTTGCAGGACTTTTTGATGTCCTGCCAGCACAGCGCCTCATTGTGAAAGCACTCGGGCTTTCACACTGGGATTTCAGATGAGGCTTCTTTCAGGTGCTTTACAGACTTTTTTTTTTTTTTTTTAACGGTTAAGAGCCTGAAAAACGCCCCGGTGTGAAAGGGGTCTAAGTCATGACAGATCACGTGACACTTAGCCCTTGTACACACGGTCGGAGAATCCATCGGAATGTGTCCTATCGGACCGTGTCGTCGGATAATCCGACTGTGTGGTATGCATCGGACTGATTCCGTTGGAATATCCGTCTGACCAAATTTTCCAACATGTTGGAAATATTTCCCGACCAACTGGGCCGATTGGACATACTCCGATCATGTGTAGAGAATTTTGATCGGACCAAGTGCCACGCATGCTCAGATCAAATTCCTACATCAAAGCTATTGGCTTCTAGCCTGAATGTAGTCCCATCGTAACGAAATTACGTCATCACGTTCTGAAAGATCGGATTTTTCGCCAACTTTGTCCGACCGTGTGTATGCAACAGTTTCGGACAAGATCCGACGGACAAAATCCGATGGGCAAAATCCGACGGATTTGGTTGTGGAAATCTCCGACCGTGTGTACAGGGGCTTAGATTGCAAACAGGTGGATATCATTTCACTAATTATGTGACTTCTGAAGGTAATTGGTTGCACCAGAGCTTTTTATGGGCTTAATAACAAAGGGGGTAAAATACATACGCACATGCCAATTATCAGGTTTTTATTTCTGAAAAATTGTTTTATGTATATATTTTTATAATTTACTTCATCAACTTAGAGCAGCCTTTCTCAACCTTTTCAACACAGAGGAACCCTTTAAATAGTTCCCTGGTCTCGGGGAACCCCTGCTAAAAATTAGATATCTACAACTCATGAGACATTAGTGTGATGGTCAGTGGGAAGAATGGTCCTTACACTTGTGGTCATTGGGAAGAATTACCTCCTTACAGATCGCTAAAAAGATCAATGGTGTCAGTGGGAACTTATCTGAGAGGCAGAAATTTCCCAATGCTGAAGGAACCCCTGGCAATCTCTGGAGGAACCCTAGGGTTCCACGGAACCCTGGTTGAGAATCACTGACTTAGAATATCGTGTGATCCATCACATATAATTCATATTAAAAAAAACATTGAACTAAAGGCTGTAATGTAACAAAATAGGTAAAAAAGCCAAGGGGGTGAATACTTTTGCAAGGCACTGTAGATAGAAGATGGATAAAAACAACAAACTTTAAGAGAGCACATTTTCCAAGGATGAGGGCTGCTCTCCAGGACTTAGACTGGGAGGGAATATTGGCATCAATGAGCACAAAACAGAAGTGGGAATTCTTCAAAGTGACTGTATATAAACTCACTGCAAGGTATATTCCCATGGGCAATACGTTTAAAAGGCTAAAAATAAAATCTGTGTGTGTCACGGTCAAAGTTAAAATGGCTATAAATAATAAAAAAGAGCTTTTAAAAAATATAAAAATGAAGGAATATAACAGAATATGTAAAAAGGAAATCAAGGATGCAAAAATTCAAAACGAACGACAGATTGCAAAAGATAGGACAAACCCCAAAAAATTATTTAAATATATTAATAGTAAAAAGGTCAAGTCTGATCATGTAGGCCCTTTACAAAATAATCTACAGGTGGTGACTGGGGACAGAGAGAAGGTAAATGTATTAAATACTTTTTTCAGCTCTATGTATACAAAGGTGCATTGGGGGTGGTAGTGACAACCCCAATGGCTCAAAAGTAATATGGTCCAGAAGGATTTAAACAGAATAAAGGTGGATAAAGCACCTGGACCAGATGGCATCCACGAACGGATCGGAAAATAATTGAGCTCTGTCATTTCAAGGCCATGGCTTCTAATATTTAGGGACTCAATGATTGGAATGGTAACACTGGATTGGCGCAGGGCCAATGTGGTGCCCATATTTAAAAAGGGATCAGTCTTTACCAAGTAACTATAGACCACATAGACGAGTTTTTGCTGGAAAAACATATTATAAGCAACAGACAGCATGGATTCATGAAAGAGAAGTTGTCAAACAAATCTGATTTCTTTTCATGAGGAGGTAAGGAAAACCTTGGACAGAGGGGTGGCTGTGGACATGGTATACCTGGATTTTGCAAAAGCTTTTGACACAGTTCCCCACACACAGAGTAGTGGTTAAAATGGTTGGAAACCCTTACAGACCACTTTGACCTACAGGTAAGCCTAGATTAAGGCTTACCTGTAGGTCCAAGAAATCTCTCCTAAACCTACACGGTTTAGGAGATATTTGCAAAAAGAAAGGCACCGCTGTTGACGGTGCATGCGCCGTAGACAGCGGCGCGCAGGCGCACTGAGCGCTCCTCTGTTACCGGTGATGTGCCGCGAGTGGCGGCTCCCGTGCGCATGCGCGGGAGTGACGTCATCGCGGCTCCATCGAATGACAGCGCCAGAGCAGCAAGACCCACCAAGAAGATGGAGGCTCCGTACACACTGAGCATGCGGCTGCTAACGGTGACATGCCGTTAGTGGCGGCTCCCTTGCGCATGCGTGGGAGTGACGTCATCGTGGCTCCGACCAATCACAGCACCGGAGCCACGATACCCGGAAAGAAGATGGATGCTCCGTGGAAGAGGGGACAGCGGTGACCTCGCTGGCTCCTGTGTCAGGTAAGTGACACATAATGGGCTGCATAGTAGCCCATTAGGTTTTACCTTTGCAGGAAAACGAAGAGGAAGTAAACCCATCAGTTAAAGCAGCGCAATGCTAAATAGCAAAAAATGCTCTGGTCATGAAGTTACCTTTCAAAGGTCAAGTGCTTAAAAGGGTCTAGGCAGAAGTGTTGTTAAAGTGTGTGAACAATGGTGTGAAGTAACACCCGATTATCCACCAGAGACTGAGCTCTAAATGATTAAATTATAGCGCCAAGATTGAAAAGTCTGCACTGCGAAGTAAATGTATTCCAAATATAGCCCTGGTTACAACACTAAAAGGTCAAAGATGCATGACACTGGACTGTATATAAAGTCCAGGCTTCGCCTGTCATGGTGATCTTCAGGGACTGGGTTTCATAGCAATGGACCACAGCCCTGGAACTGTATAGCCCCCTGGGGGCTAACTCAACTTACTGTACCAAGGTAAGTGCCCCATGTAGGATCCAGTGCTTGAAGCAATATTACAGGCCATTACCACAGGGTGGGCTCCAGGCCCAGATCCCAAGGTTTTATTCAAGTTGCACTGATCTGGATACAATGCTTCTATGTAGGTATTGGAAGACAGTGAGTGTTGATTAAAGAATTTTACTAGAAAAAAAACAAAAACTGAGGACAGGGGAGGCTTTCCAGTGACCACTGGCCTGAAGCTATAAGCCTATAACCCATGGTATATAAGTTGCCTGTGTCCTATATTGTACAATTAATATACAATTACATATTTAACTATTCCAAGGTAGCCTTCCGGAATATAATAGCTTTCCTGCAAATACAAGAGAGGCATATGACATTTGTGCTCTAGGCCGTCTTTATACACTGGAAATTTATTGAGTTCATAGTGTGGCAACCTGTGTACATCTCTCCAGTGTATGTGAGAACAGAAAGACAAACTACATGAATGTCCATCACTGGCCATACACAGTTCATGGATTTTCGCCTTAATGCCAGTCCGATACACAAGGCAAAGGACGCTGCCATCTGTTGGCTCGGCTGCGTCTATAATTGGAAGTGGCTTTTCTCAGACAGCCATCTGTGTAGCCAGCACCAAGCAGAACCTTCCCAAGGGAGCCCCGGGGCTGACAGCACTGCACCCTGGAAGTGGTACCGAGAAAAGGCGTACCACTAAATATGAATCATAGAGGCTGCTATATTAACATGTTAGAATGTATCCAAATCCAGAGAGCTCAGATTTCATTGTACTAATCACTAGAGATGGCCTTGCGGTTCGCCCGGCAAGCGGTTTGCGGCAAATTTTGCGTGTTCGCGATTCGCCAAAACCGGCGGGCTTCTGGCGCTGTTCGCCCAGCGGACATATGCATTTACATTGTGAAAGAACTTTGACCCATGATGACACATCCATCATGGGGTACAGGACAGCCAATTGAGATATTTCAGCACATGGACAATTGGACATTCCCCCTACCTTATAAATAGACCTGATCTGGCGGCCATTTTACATTCTGTCTTATGTCAGTGTAGGGACAGGACGCTGTGTGGAGCAGGGAGAGACTGTAGTGACACAAATCACTAGCTATTAGGTCCACAAAAGTCCTTTTAAGGACTGGTATAGGTGTACAGTATATAGGGTTATGGTGCACTGCTGTGCTGGTGATTGCTGAGTGTACTACTGACTGATTCTGCAGCTGTCTTTTGTCAGTGTAGGGACAGGACGCTGTGTGGAGCAGGGACAGTCAGTTTAATCATTAGCTATTACTATTAGGTCCACAAAGGTCCTTTTAAGGACTGGTATAGGTGTACAGTATACAGGGTGCTGGCGATTGCAGAGTGCACTGCTGCCCGATTCTGCAGCTGTCTTTTGTCAGTGTAGGGACTGAGGGACAGTCTGCAAATCACTAGCTACTAGGTCCACAAAGGTCCTTTTAAGGACTGGTATAGGTGTACAGTATATAGGGGTGTACACATATAATCTACTTTCTTTCAAATATAGAAAGAATATTATACTTGACTGCTGCCCGATTCTGCAGTCTTATCAGTGTAGGGACTGAGGGACAGTATCTATCATGGTGCTGGTGTCAGTGCTCTCCATCACAGTGCTGGTGTGGTGTCAGTACTCTCTATCACGGTTCAGGTGATCATCTCCTGCACCATCTTCATAGCCTGCCCTGACCTTTCCTCTCCTCCATGGCCTTCATGTGCTCCTGAATAGTCAAAATTTCACAGATAAAAAAAGAATGCTTATCTTTGTCGATCCCAGATTCACTTAATACTTTTGTTATGTCAGTGTCCATGTGGTGGGACTGTGTGTGCACATCTAGTAAGTATTTTGTGGCTGAAAATATGACCTGTAGGTTTAAAGGTTCGCCTGTCATTATAGTCGATGGGGCCCACCGCGAACTTTGAGGTTCGCAAACTTTTGGCCGCGTTCGCGAAACGTCCCATCAGAAGTTCGTCCATCACTACTAATCACCTCCTGAGGCTTGTAGCGAGAAATGGGGACTCTAACCAGTGTATGGAGGCAGAAGATGTCAACGTAAATTGCAGTGCTGTCTGTGCAATGTGTTATTCCTAATTTGCCAAACTTTTATTAACCACTTGAAGATTGGCATAGTAAACCAACATTTTGTCCAGGCCACTTTTCAGCACTGTGACTGCCAATTACTACGTCATACGATACTGTAGCCAAGTTAATTTTGTGTCATTTTGTTTTAGACCGACAAAGCTTTCTTTTGATGGGGTTTATTCATCACTGGAGTTTATTTTTTACTATACAAATGGGGAAAAAAAAATTCCCTTAGTTTTTGCGCTAAAACCTTGCAAATTAATAATCTTTCTTCATACATTTAGGCTAAAATAAATGTTGCTACATTTCTGAGATACAAATAAATAAATCAGTAATTTAGGCTGTGTTAACGTTGGGCTGCTTCCACACTGCCGTGGTTTTAGCGTGCTATTTGGCCACTAGCAGGGTGTTTTTAACCCCCAGCGAGCGCCCAGAGAGTTTAAACCGCCCATGTAGCGCTTTTCAGGTGCTTCGGAATCGCTGCCCATTCATTCCAATGGGCAGGGGCAGTTTGGGAGCGCTGTATACAGTGCTCCTGCTCCAAAGATGCTGCTTGCAGGACTTTTTTCCCATCCCGCAAGCGCACCGCCCCAGTGGGAAAGCACTTGGGCTTTCACACTGGGGAGGCATGAGAGGCAGTTTTCTGGCACTTTACAGGCACCATTTTTAGCACTAAAACACCTGAAAACTGCCTCAGTGTGAAAGGAGTCTTATAGCGCCTACCAACTATAGTCTATACACAAATCAGACAACATTATGTCCACTGACAGGTAAGCGAATAACATTGATTATCTTGTTGTAATGACAACTGAATGTGGGTGATATATATTAGGCAGCAAGTGAACATGTTGTTGGTGAAGTTGATGTATTGAAAGCAGAAAAGTGGGCAAGTGAAAAAATGTGAGCGACTTTTGACAAGACCCAAATTGTAATGGCTAGATGACTAGAGCACCTCCAAAATTGCAGCTCTTGTGGGATGTTCCGGGGCTGCAGATGTTAGGACTGTATCTGCTGTTGGTTCTTCTCTTCCCTATTCTAATACAGCAGGAACAGGCTAAGCCCTTGTACACACGGTCGGAGATTCCGACAACCAAATCCGTCGGATTTTGTCCGAAACTGTTGTATACACACGGTCGGACGAAGTTGTCGGAAAATCCGATCGTTCAGAACGTGATGACGTTATTTCGTTACGACGGGACTACGTTCAGGCTAGTAGCCAATAGCTTTGGTGTAGGAATTTGATCTGAGCATGCATGGCACTTTGTCCGATCGGAATTCTCTACACATGATCGGAGTATGTCCGATCGGAGCATTTTGTCGGAAAATATTTCCGGCAAGTTGGAAAATTTGGTCCGACAGATATTCCGACGGAAACAGTCCGATGAAGACCACACACAGTCGGAATATCCAACAAAGCGCTCCGATCGGACACATTCCGTCGGAATCTCCGATCGGGTGTACAAGGGCTAACACCTTCAATGGGCGCTCAACCTGTGGCCCTCCAGCTGTTGAAGAACTACAACTCATCATGCCTCGCCTTTGGGAGTCGTGCTTGTAACTGTCAGCAGCTTGCAATGCCTCATGGGACTTTTAGTTCCACAACAGCTGGAGTGCAACAGGTTAATTACCATCCCTCCTCCATTAAAAAAAAAAAAAATAAAAAAATAATAAAAAAGGAAGAAGCCAGGCAACTAGCATTTTCAAAAGCTGCTATGGCAGTTTTAAGGTTTCTTCCATAACAAATTTTCCTTAAGTCAAAAAACAAAAACAAAAGAACCCTCAGGGACGTTTCTATCACACGGATGGCGGGGCATTTTAGAATTTCTGTGCAAGTATGCCGCGCAGCTCACCCAGCAGCTGGATTCGACCTCGGGCTATAAGTCAGGAGCTTTGGACCTTTTTGCCCAGAAGGTAGAACATGCTGAGGTGAAAAAAAATCTGAAAGCAGAACGTGGAGCATCCCGATTTTACAAATGACAAAAAATAAAAAAAATAAAAATAAAAAAAAAAAGTACTTAAAACAAACTCGTCATAAAACTCCCGTAATAGAAGAAATTATTAACTCCGTTTCACTGCTGTTCCTCAGATCATCACTCTCTTGAAAAGCTATGCTTGTGGAAGTATCTTCAGCATCCAAAATAATTCCAGGAGTGTCAGATGCTGAGTTCTGTGGCTCTACCAGGCAGATGCTATGTCATTAATGTGTCCTGTAGTGGAATAGTGGCTGGCGGGTGGAACGTGAGCATATGGAATAGGGAATACAAAACAAGATTCTTCCGCCACTGTAGCTCTTCATAGGTGGTGGGTAAGAACTATTTTCTTTACAAAGTTTTTATTTAAAAAAAACATTCTCAAGAGAGTCAACTTAAAGTGGGGTGCCCCAAAAAAAAAAAAAATAAATAACATTTTTTAAAAAGTCAGCAGCTACAAATACTGCAGCTGCTGACTTAATAATCGGACACTTACCTGTCCCAGGGTCCAGCGATGCGGGGAAACGAAGCCCCCCCCCTCGTTCCCGGCTCCGCCATTCGTACTGTGGACCCCCGGCTGTGGCTTCACAGCCGGGCACCCACTGCGCATGCACGAGCGGTGCAGGGCGCCGTGATACGTCGCACAGTCACCTGGGAAACGTGACAGGTCCCAGATGACTGTGTGGCACGAGGGGAAGTGATGTCACCAGCCTGGGCAAGGAAGAAGGAAGATTACAAGGGACCCGCTAGCAACAGGTATTTAGAGGTGAGTAAAAAAAAATTATTTATTTTTTTAAAGAATTTTAAACACTTTATTTTTTGGTGGCAACACCACTTTAAAGCACTGAAATGGCAGTGACATTGTGCAAAGTGTGGTAAAACATAACCAGTCAGATGTCAGTTTATTGTAACCAATGCAGTTGGCTGATGAGAGCTGACCGGTTGCTATGAGCTCTTGCAGCTGGTGCAAACCCACTGCTTTGTGAAGAAGTGTGAAATGTATTTTATATTACATACATTGCTTTACAAGTCCCCATCACCCTTAACCCTTGTACACACGGTCGGACATTCTGACAACCAAATCCGTTGGATTTTGTCCAAAACGGTTGCATAAACACGGTCGGACAAAGTTGTCGGAAAATCCGATTGTACATGACGTGATGACGTTATTTCGTTACGATGGGACTACGTTCAGGCTAGTAGCCAATAGCTTTGGTCTAGAAATTTGATCTGAGCATGCGTGGCACTTTGTCCGTCGGAGTAGGCTACACATGATCGGAGTATGTCCGATCGGAGCATTTTGTCGGAAAATTTTACCGGCAAGTTGGAAAAGTTGGTCCGTCGGATATTCCGACGGAAACAGTCCGATGGAGACCACACACAGTCGGAATATCCGACAAAACGGTCCGATAGGACACATTCCGTCGGAATCTCCGACCGTGTGTACAAGGGCTTAGGCCTGTGTTGATGAGCTTTTGTTCGCTCCAAGCTAATTTTGCATTGTTTTATAGCAGCCTTTCTCAACCTTTTCAACACAGAGGAACCCTTGAAACAGTTCTCCGGTCTCGGTGGAACTCCTGCTAAAAATTAGAAATCTATAACTCATGATACATTAGTGTGATGGTCAGTGGGAAGAATGGTCCTTACACTTGTGGTCATTGGGAAGAATTACCTCCTTACAGATAGCTAAAAAGATCAATGGTGTGAGTGGGAACTTATGAGAGGCAGAAACTGCCCAATGTTGAAGGAACCCCTACAACCTCTGGAGGAACCCTAGGGTTCCACGGAACCTTGGTTGAGAATCACTGTTTTATAGTAATGCAAAACATGCTTGAAGCAGGTCAAATGCAGGTCAGATGCAGAACAGCTGCAGGTAAAATGGTCCCGTCAATTCTGAATGAATCTAAAAACTCATTTATTTCCAGATCTATTAGTGCTTATTGCTCTTAGGAATGTAATCAGGAACTAAGCAGCCTATGGCAATAAGCACCCACCCACTACATTTCCAGTCTTCTGCAGTAAATAATGAGTCCCAAAGGCTGATGCAGGATTAGCAGATGAGGAGATAATAAACAGCAGAGTATAGATTTATGCTGAGAATAAGGAGCCACAACAAAGCCAGACGATGACTTGATAAAACATTCTCACGCTCCAGCAACTTTAGCAGTGAAAGGCCCATGCACACTGCAGCTCAAAAGAAGCTTCTTTTACAGGCGTTTAAAGCGGATGTAAAACCCTCACATATACCCAGTGAAAGGAAACCGCTTCAGATGATACACAGAGATTGAACACTTGCCAACTGGGCACTTAAACCCCCTTCCTGCCCAAGCCAATTTTCAGGTTTCATGAATAAACAAATAAATGAATGAATGAGTGACTTGTATATTGTTACCTACGCAAACTGAATTGCCTCAGGGCGCTTTTGCGGTATAGCGCAGTCCTTTACTCCATAGGGTCCCAACGTGCTTACAAACACATACACATATTTTGGCCAATTTTTAGACAGGGTCTAATTAACCTACCAGCATGTCTTTGGAGTGTGGGAGGAAACCGGAGTACCCGGAGGAAACCCACGTAGGCCCAGGGAGAACATGCAAACTCCAGGCAGGTGGTTTCGTGGTCGGGATTTGAACCAGCGACCCTTCTTACTGCTAGGTGAAAGTGCTAACTACACCACTGTGCTGCCCTTTCAGCGCTGTCACACTTTGAATGATAATTGCATGGTCATGCTACACTGTATACCCATATGAAATTTTTATCATTTTTTTCACACAAATAGAACTTTCTTTTGGTGGCATTTAATCATTACAGTACTGGGGTTTTTCTTTTTTGCTAAAACAAAAAAGGATCAGAAATTATGAAAAAAAAAAAACAACTTTTTTCATAGTTTGTAAAATTTGCAAACAGGTAATTTTTCTCCTTCACCAATTCATCGTGATGAGTGAAGGCTGGACTCAGAGTCAGAGTGCTCAGAGTCCGGCAGCAGGAAGAGCGAGTCTGCATTTCTTTTTTTTTTTTTTTAAAAGAGATCTGTTTGTCTGGTTCTCTCTCAGTAGCCACTGGTGGCAGTGTGCTTTTTAATCATGCTCTGTACTTCTTAGGAGAATGGGCTGCTGTTTCTCCCCCAACCACTAGAGAGCGCAGGCTCGCTCAGTATGGCCTATTTCTATATAGGCAGGAAGTGAATTGGCGACCATGTTTACATGTGGACGGCAGGTCCAGCAAGGCCTCTTGAGACATAACAGCAGCCCATGGATACTAAGTGCCGGTTCACACTAGGGCGATGCGAGAACCCTGCAAATCATGTGCGGGTTCCCGCATCGCTCCCGACACGCACGGCAGTTCACACTGCCATATGCGAACTGCTGGGGAGTGTCATTATATGTTAACGACACCCACATTTCAGCTCGCGTATCGCACTGCGAACTGACAGTTCGGACATGAATCGAATCGCATATGTGTGAACACACATGCGATCCGATTCTGGTCTGAACAGAAAAAAGGGTCCTGTGCGTGTTTGGACCGAATGCGGTGCGATATCAGCCATACTATCTGTATGGCTGACATCGCACCTGCACAGACAATGCATGTAATGTGAACAGCAGTGCGCTGCGAATTACATGCGATGTCTGGCATCGCGCTAGTGTGAACCGGCACTAATGAAGTGAGTTTTCACTATGGGAGAGATTTATGGGCAGACAAGTCATGATTATATACTAAATACTTACTGCTTAATCTGGGGGACCTGTACAACCGTAAGTCTATACACCCTTATATGGGTATCATTGCACTGTAAGGTGTTGTGTCTCCAGAATAAAGTCCATCTGGTCTACAGGAGCTTATTTTTAGGCTGCTCTGAAGCAGAAAAAAAAGCTGCATGTACTTGGCTAATCCTGAATAAAACTAGTATGGGCCCAGGTGCAGTTGAGCAGGAGCAGCGTAGTATATATGTTTCATAATGCTTGCTTACTTGCATAGGCACATATTTGCATAGACTCTTGCTTGCTTGAATAACACAAGCTTGCATAGGCAAATGTTTGCAGAGTGCCCCCGGGCCAGCCAGCTTGCCCCGTGGCCCCTCGCACCCGACAAGCAGGCAGCGCTCGCCATGAAGATCCCCAAGGCTGGCCGAGACAGCGCATTAGACGCAGGTTTTCATAGGCATGTGTTGTATAGATGTGTGTGTATAAATGTATTGCATAAACACATATTGGCATAGATACACATTTGTGTAAACGCACATACAGACACGTTTGCATAACCATATGGCGGCATAGATACATGTTGCGTAGATGCATTTTTGCATAGACACGTTTGTGAAAATGCATGTTTACATAAACATATTTGCGTAAACGCATGCTTGCTTATTGTGTAAATACATGTTTCCATGGGCACGTATTGCATAAATGTGTGTTTGCATAAACACACACTTTCATGTTTTGCTTAAAGTGTGTGTTTGCATAAGCACATACCGTACTTGCATGCTTCCATAAATGCATATTGCTTAAACGCAGGCTGGCATATTTTAATTTGTATTGCATATGTATATGCTTAGTTTGAACTACATACATATGTGCTTACTTACGTTAAACTGCATACATGTATTGTACTTATTTGCCTAGGACTACATATATATGTGCTTATTTGCCTAGGTCAGGACTACATACATATGGGCTTATTTGCCTAGGACTACATACATATATATGTAGTCCTAGGAAAAAAGGCACATATGTATGTATCCCTAGGCAAATCGGCACATATGTCTGTAGTCCTATGCAAAGAAGCACATATATCTGTAGTCCTAGGCAATTAAGCACACATGTGCTTATTTGCCTAGGACTACAGAAATATGCGCTTATCTGCCTAGGGAGATATACATATAGGCTTATTTGCCCTGAACTGCATACATAAAATGAATGGCAAGAATACTTGTATACCTGCATGTTTGCATACCTAAGGTACCTACATACCTGGGTACTTACATACAGTACCTAAGGGATTGCATAGCGGTAAACCAACATTGTTTTAGGCCTGCATCCTCAGAGGACTGTGTATTAGGTTGGCTAAAATAGTTGCTATACCAGTTAAATAATTCCAGAAAAGAGAGGCAGCCAGGGGAGGCAGGTGCACCACTCTCGGGTTCAGTGATCTGGCGGTGACCACATCTCCCGATGGACAGTAGTGTCAGGTGCATCTGAACCACTGTGGTGTTTAGCATTGCAGTGTTTCCTGACTCATTAATTTTTCATCAGATTCTGGCCACATCACCTTGATCGTGCCCGATATGTTGATTGAAGCCTAAGCAGGATCAAGCCTGGTTAGTATATGGAAGTGAGACTGCCCAGGAATACCAGAGATGCTGTAAGATTTTCCCCACCTGGGTGAGGGAGGCATCTGAGGCTGCTGTGTTTCGGGAGTATCTCAGGCCAGAAGATCTTGGGGCAGTCTCTGAGGTGGTTTTACTCCATCTTTAGCCGGCAGAAGCTTGGTAGGTTAGGTACGCCTCTTTGGGTCTTCAGGGTCTGCCTAGAGTTGCCACCTCATCCCTTTAAACCCGAACACCTATGAATTACACAGGTTCTGAGACTAATTTAGTGCAGATAAAGCACCAAGTGAGTTTAATTACCACCTTAATCAGCCACAGAGCCTGTATACGGTAATTCATAGGTGTTCGGGTTTAAAGGGATGAGGTGGCAACTCTAGGTCTGCCACAGATTAGTCTTTTGCCTTGCACTTGACTCTTGCAGCAGAGGTATGGGCTCATTATTAAAAAATAAATAAAAAAATAACTCGACCGGTAGCAGTCCCAAAATCAAAGAGGGACATAAGGTCTAGCTTAGAACTTAAGCCGCTCAACATCCTTCTGTCTCAGATAGGCTCTATCCATTTAGTGTTGACCTCAGATTTCTGTGTCCATAGTCATCAATGATTCATATCTTCATGTGCTGCTTTTTTCCAGGGTTTTTGCAATTGCAGTGCAAAGTCGTCTTTTTTATTTTTGTAACTCTGCTCTTCGGGCTGGCCACAGCTCCGAGGGTTCACAAAGCTCCCAGCCCCAGTGCTGGACTTGCTAAAAATGCAGGGGGTGCCAATCTCAATATACCGCAATAATCTTTGTTCAGGAAGCAGTCTGTTCCAGATTTTCCTTGGATACATTTCTGCAGGAGGAAGTTGTATCTAAATATGTTCCCCATCTATACTCCTATTCCTACAGGTCTTTTGTAGAAGATCACTCTCTCTGTCTGGAGCATGGAGATCCAGGCATTGGATTGCCGGAAGGCTCTGTTCCTGGGGTATTACAGAGCTAAAATTGGTGGTTGATGGTTCAAAATCTGGAGAAGGGATTGGGAAAAGTACCACCGATGCCAGCTTCTTCAGCTGGCTATAGTTCAGTGGATTCGGTCTCCACAGGAGAAAATACTGCCCATCAATATCTTGGAACTTTGGGCCAGTATGCCTTGCTTTGGATGTACGGACAAACCAGTTGTAGGTTTAGTGCCTCTGTAGGGGTATATATATCTACCACCAGGGCGACACCAGGACTCATGCGGCTCAGGATGGTGAACAAGTGCTGTCTCTATCACTAGTACATATTCCAGGTATAGATAGAATAATAGCAAGGGGAACTCTGCAGGTGAAGCTACTAGATTCCAAGTTCTACAACAAGTGGGAACAGGTTGTGTCCGGGACAAAAGTCCCACCGGCAAAAAGGGCAGATGCAACGGTAACACCTTAGGTACCAGTTCTCCCTTATGTGAGACTTGGCCTCCGTTTCGACTTCTCCCACATCTTTTGCAAATGATCCAGGAGGTGGTAACACTGATAATAGTGTTAGCAGAATTAGCCCAGTGGGGCTTGGTGCACTGACATAGTGAGTTTTGCGGTTTTCGTTCTTTGGTCACTCCCAGTCCAGCGGGTCCTAATGCTCTTGGGTCCTGCATCTCAGCACTGTTGAACCCTGGAAGCCAGCTTCAGGGAACTTCAATTACAGGACTTGGAAAAAAAATTTGCCTGGGGGAAGCCATGAAGTGGCACCGACAAATATGTGGGTGGGAAATTTTCTTTTCTTTCTCCAAACAGTAGGGGAAAGGAGATTGGCCTTAAGTAAAGTAAAAGGGGTAGAGAGTTTGTCCCTATCCATTTTTTTTTTCCCAGAGGTCACCGTTCCTCACTCCTTGGTTCATACTTTATACAGCGTGTAACGCATGTCAGGCCACTCTTGTGTCCTTGGGACTGAAATTTGCTCTTTACTGTCTTTGCAGAAGCCTTTTTTTGAAACAATTGAAAGACTTGGTTAGTCCCTTAGAAGAGGTCTTGGTTGCCATCACTTCACCAAGTAGAGTGTCAGAGCTGGTGGCTCTGTCATGCAAGGAGCCATTCTTGGTCTTGCTAGGGTGAGGTTGCGTCCTCATCCATCTTTATTGCCTAGAGTGGTTTCTAGTTTTCACTTGAATCTGGAGAGTGCCTTGCCTTTTATTTTTCTCCTAATCCACAGTCTGCAGGAGAAAGATCGCTACATACTCTAGAGGTAGTTTAGGTGCTCAGGATCTATTTGAGTTGTCAGCACAGGTCAGGAATCCGGGTTTGTGCTGTCAGAAGAACCCAGGAAGGGCAGGCAGCATCCAGGTCGAATATTTAGCAGTGGATCTGCCAGTTTATCAATGATGCCTATGGTTTAAAGGGCAAAATCACATTTTTTTCTGGGGAGAGATTCTCTACCAGGTGTGGGGGATATCTTGGGCCATCCGCCATCAGGTGTCATTGGCCCAGATGTGCAAGACCACTGTTTGGTCTTTGGTTTATACATCCACAGGGTTTTTACCAGGTGGCCGTCAAGAACATGGAGGATACTGCCTTTGGCCTCAGCGTATTACAAACAGTAATAGTGGCAGTTTCTGCCATGGAGACTCCCTCATCTTAAGGGCATTGCTTTGGGACTTCCACGATAGTAATGGCTTCTCTGTGTCCCGTGATGTACGATAAAGAAAATAGGATTTTTTCTACAGCTTACCTGTAAAATCCTTTTCTTGGAGTACATCACGGGACACAGGAGGTCCCTCCCCTCTTGTCTGGGAAGTTTATTGCTTGCTACAAAACTGAGGTACTTCCTGTGTAGGAGGGGTTATATAGGGAAGGACTTCTTGTTTGATCGATCTGCCAGTGTCCATTCACCAGTAGGTGGCATATAACCCATCCATGCATCCACTCTCCTCCCCTTCTTGCTGTGACTTTCAGGTTAACCTCTTGGTGTCCCCAGTCTTTTAGACCCTGCATGTCTCATTAACCACTTGCCTAACACCAACACCCCCTTCCTGCTCAAGCCATTTTTCAGCGCTGTCGCACTTTGAATGACAAATGCGCGGTCATACTACACTGTACCCAAATAAATTTTTTATCATGTTCTTCACACAAATAGAGCTTTCTTTTGGTGGTATTTAATCACTGCTCGGTTTAAAAAAAAAAAAAAAAAGACCAAAAATGTTGTAATTTTTTTTTTTTTTCTGTCACTAACTTGTTTTTGTAATTTTTCGCCTTCACTGATGTGTGCTGATGAGGCGGCACCGATGGGCACCGAGAGGATGAACTGTTGGGCATTGATGTGGTGACACTTATGGTTACTGATGGGGTGGCACTGATGAGGAGGCACCAATATGCCACACCTATGGGCACTGATAGGTGGCACTGGTGGGCACTGATAGGAGGAATGGATAGGAGGTACAAATGGGCACTGATGGGCATTGATGGGTGGCACTGATGGGCATTGATGGAGAGCACTGACTGGCATGGCTAATGGGCACGGATTTGTGGCAATTGTGGGCACTGATTGCTGCCACTGGTGGGCACTGTATGCTGGTCACTGTATTGTTACACTTTGTTTATTGTAATCAGGGCCCTGATTACATCCCTAGATGTCCTCCTGTGAGGAGATGCCGCTGATCGGCTCTCCTTTCCTCTGTCGGTGTTAGGCGAGGAGAGCCGATTACTGGCAAAATTTGAGGGCCCCTCTCCACACATACAAACGTAAACGGACGTCCTGGTGTCCTGGGGGAGTCTACACATTAAAACATGGATTGCCTTAAACATGTTACATATCACCACACCGGAGTGAGAGCAATACTTCTAGCAGAAGACCACCTCCGTACCACTAAACTGATACCTATAGGAGGCTTTTGAAGTGTCACCTATAGAAAATATAGGATACTGAAGTTAGTCACCATTTCATGGGTGCACACAAATTTAAGTTTTGCCATGTTGGGCATCTATTTACTTGGCGTAACCTCGTCTTTTATATTTTACCAAACATTTGGGTAATTTATTCCATTTGTATGCCTTACAAATCATTTGTGCGTTTTTTACTGAAATTATGCATTTCCTAGACCTTTGCAGTAATATCATGTGACAAAATGTTTTAACTGCCACTATTTTATTCTCTAAGGTGTCTGCTTTCAGAAAATATATAATCTTTGGGGGTATTATTTTCAGGGCTAAAATTATTTTTTAAACATGTGCAGAAAACACAAAAACGCCTCTGGCAGCAAAAAAAAGTAAAAAATAAAAAATAGAAAAAATAAAAAAAGATGATGTAACTGGGGATTTTTTTTTAGGTATGTAAAAAAAAAAAAAAAAAAAAATTGCCCTGGATGTGAAGTAGTTAAATAAAGCCGATTGCTTTCCTTTTTTTTCAGCCCAACTACCTTCTGTGTGTACTACAAAAACATGCAATGAACCCAATTCAGGTCAGCCACTCAAGGTTTACGCCAAAGCCACATTCCTTATTTTTATTTAAACTTTCACAGATAGTTCATTATAAAGTGTTATAGAAACTCACTCTGCCAACTCCTCCAGACTGCGATATATGTCATCATCGTTTTCTGCCGTGTCCTCCGAGGGGAAGGGCCTGCAAGAGACACAATGCATCATATATAAATGGAACAGGAGAGGAAGGGCTGCGACAGTGACATGTAAATGAAGATTGATATAGTAGAGATTGATGAAATAGGTGGGACTGACAGAAAGACAGATATCAAAAATAGATATAGATAAGATAGATCAACATTATAAATAGAAAACAAAGATGGAGATAAAAAGATATCAGAAGACAATCAAAACAGATACAGTGCCTTCAAAAAGTATTCATACCCCTTGACATTTTCCTCATTTTGTCATGTTACAATCAAAAACGTAAATGTATTTTACTGGGATTTTATGTGAGACAAAATCACCAAAATTGGTGCATGCCCCTGTTGCAGACCCATAGTGTCGAAACGCATTGGGCCAGCATTACTTGTACCCCAGATTGATTTTTTTTTTTTTGTGATCACTTTTTTATGTAATTCACATTACATGATTTTCTTAATAAACCTACTGGTTTGCTTTTTGACCTGCACCATCCGGAGCCCCTCTTCCTTTTTTTTTCCTGTTTTCCATGATGAGCCTTGTCCAAGCTGCATCTTGGATTCAATCGAATTCTGAGTGCTTGACCCTTCTGGAGTTCGGGGACGGGCAAGTGAGGATTCCATACCTGGAGTACCTACCTTTACACAGCCCTGAGACAGAAAAGTGTGACTCACTCAACATACAATACCTGATTGGGACCAGTCGGGATTTCAAGCCTGTTTGACTCACTGTCGTAGGACACGTGCGGCCAACTTTTCCAGTAAGAGTATCCATCTTCTCACCATTACTGGTATAACTTCAGACAAGTGTTTGTTGTCCATCGTTCCTGTTGATCCATGTGGTCTCCACCTTGTTTGCAGGAAGACCCTCAACGATACATTTGCTTTGCATAATATATGCGGACTGCCTACTGGGACATTGCTCTGTTTTTTTCAGTATAGAACCTATATACCCAATGAATGGTGGACTTTATATTTGCACTTTTCTATCATTAATTTAATATCCCTCACTCACTTGTGTTATACTGGTATGGACTATTTATATGATTAGTCTTCATTGATAACATATATTCAGTCGCCATTTACACATACCCAATTATATGCTTTTATATTAGCGCTACACTATTTTTCAATTATTTGGTCCAGCTTTGTTTGAGTGTTAGCTGCTGTATTCCGCACTCTTCCACTTTTTGCTTTAGCGCAGTGTTTTCCCCCCTTTTCCCACATCACAGTTTAGGTGGACGGCCATGTCTTGGAAAGTTTACAGTTGTGACATACTCTTTGCATTTTCAGACGATGGATTGAACAGTACTCCGTGAGATGTTCAAAGTGTGGGATATTTTTGGAATGACCTAACCCTGCTTTAAAGTTCTCCACAACTTTATCCCCGACATGTCCGGTGTGTTCCTTGACCTTCATGATGATGTTAATTCACTAAGGTTCTCTAACAAACCTCTTAGGGCTTCACAGAACAGATGTATGTATGTGTGTGTATATGTATGTGTGTATATATATATATATATATATATATATATATATATATATTTCAATTACACACATGTAGACTTTTTTTTACTAATTAGGTGATGTCTGAAGGCAATTGGTTCCACTAGATTTTAGTTAGAGGTATCAGTGTAAAAGTGGGGTAAATACAAATGCACGCCACACTTTTCACATGTTTGTTAAAAACGTTAAACCATTTATCATTTTCCTTCCACTTTACAATTCTGTGCCACTTTGTGTTGGTCTATTACATATATCCCAATAAAATAGATTTATGTTTTTTGGTTGTAACATGACAAAATGATGAAAAATTGCAAGGGGTATACTTTTTCAAGGCACTGTATTCAAAGATATCTAGCATGGCTGAACAATATCCAAGCCTGGTACATGGTTTCTGGTAACTTTGTCATTTACATTGTCAGCAGATTCAGTTAGGTGAACATTCTATGAATACACATTTACACCAGTTATTATCTAAAGGGAAACAAAGTTCATAGTTAGGTTGAATAAAGACACCAGTCCATCCAGTTCAACCTGAGTGAATGTCTACAATTGTCCCCATCCCTGTACATTGCACACTCACATTGGTCCCTACCCTCAAGGAGCCCACAATCTAAGGTCCCCATTCATATACTAGGGGCCAATTCTGGACAAAAGCCAATTAACCTACCTGCATGTCTTTGGATTGTGGGAGGAAACCGGAGTACCCGGAGGAAACCCACGCAGGCACAGGGAGAACATGCAAACTCCAGGCAGGTAGAGTCGTGGTTGTGATTTGAACCAGTGACCCTTCTTACTGCTAGGTGAGAGTGCTAACCACTACACCACTGTGCCGCCCATTTAAACAGTTCCTCAATTTAAACAGCTCAATACAGAAGCGATACACACAGAAATGTTGTACTATAGCAGTGATGGCTAACCTTGGCACCTCAGATGTTTTGGAACTACATTTCCCATGATGCTCAACTACACTGCAGAGTGCAAGAGCATCATGGGAAATGTAGTTCCAAAACATCTGGGGTGCCAAGGTTCACCATCACTGTACTATAGTATGACTGTTCTGCCTCTCCAATCTAAGCACTGCAAGTGTGATCTCGATAAACTGTTCCAGTTGTAGGAAGGTAGTTGTAAATTAGAGTCTTGCAAAGAATTGGCAGACAGGGGCTCAATCCAATGCAGATCACAGAAAGCTTTAGGCCCCGTTCACACCCAAACTAATTAGATGCGCGTTTCTCCACATCCAGTTCGCATAGCAGGAGAATATGACTGGCTCCCTATGGAACCAGTTCACATATGTCCGTTACGGCTTCGGAGTGACGCTGTGCGCGTTTGGCTCCATTTCAGGGCCGAACTCAGGCATAAAATGGGCTCCGATTCATCCCTGAAATGGAGAAACAGGGACGCACAGCTCTCCTGTGCAAGCCGCAGCAGGTTATAGTGTGAACCCAGCCTTAAAGGAAATGTAAAGGCAGAAGGTTTATTTTATATTAATGCATTCTATTCTAATGCATTCTATTTTTTTAATAAAAAAACACTCCAAGTGTTTACCCCATAACCTGTGCCTTTAAAATCACTTTTGTTATCAGCACTATGGCACGTCTTGTAGGATAAAATGACACCATGTAGTGTGTACAACAGAGCCCAGTAGTGATTCACAAGACATATAGCCAAGAACTTAGGTAAAAGGTACAGGTAAACCCCTTCTTACCCTATATCTTTGGTCCTGTTCAGGTTCCAGGCTTCACCTGTCACAGAGGGCATGCCCCTGAAGGGGTCTTAAAGTGGTTGTAAACCCTCCCCCACAACTTTGTCCCATGTAAATCAGCATAAAAAACCCTAATGAACACTGCTTGTAGATATCTCCTTACTTGCTTAGTATTGTTGTAATCCTTTTTGTTCTTTAGAATGAAGTCACTGAGCATGCCCAGATCTCCCCTGATTTACGGCACACTCTCTATGTCTTATCTATCTGTTATCAGGACTTCCTGCGGCGCACAACACTGAACTCTGCTAATCACTCAGAGCTTCCTCCTACACACCATGTGACCTCACATACAGACTAAACTTGGCCATTACTGCAGTCTTATCAGCTGAAACCGATAAGACTGACAAAGGGAAACATTAGACATCGGCACAAGTAAATACTATGAAACAAATCAGCTATGAACAGGGAAGCAGGGTTGCCATAGAAACGTTGGATTGAGAAGGAGGCTTGGTTAACAGTGCAGGAAGTGCTCAATGTAAGGGCGGAAATACACTCCACTGTGGACTCAGAAAACAATATTTAAGATGGCGCTGCCTAACCCCTGGAAACAAGTTTTTAAAGTTTCTTTAAAGCAGTTTTGTACAGAAAATTGCAAGTTCATCTTATTCAAATGGCTTTGGAACATAGATGCAGTTATAACCATTGAAATAAAATAATATGCAGTATTTACCTTTTATTTTTAATGTTTATGCCGACTTCCGGGCTCTCCTCCCGTGGGAGTAGGCGTGTTTATCGGCTTCGCAATGGTCCCTGGGAACTTTTTTTGCTATTTCCCAGGAATCCGTGGGGGACACAGTCATGCCGAAATCTCGTGAGATTTCGGAAGGAGGACGCCGGTCACGTGACGAGGGCGTGTCCGAAATTGCCATTTTGAAAGTGGGCAGGCAGCTCTATCTGCCATTACCACTATAGCACACGAGGCAAGAGGAAGGAAAACAAAGACACTCAATGAGCATGTGCGAGATGGAGCGGTGGATGCTGGGAGCTCAGCGTCATCGCATCCAGGAAGTAAATGCCTGTGGGCTTCAAACGCCCACAGTGAAAATGGAAACCGCCGGACTGCTTTTTTAAAAGTTTTCTTTAGCAATGAAATCGTCACGCCGGGGGTTAAAAAGACGCCAATCGTGACTGCAAAGACACCGTAGGAATCGCCCACCAGCGACACGGGTAAAAAAAAAAAAAAAAAAAAAAAAAGGCAGCGGAATCCCGCTTTAAGCAGTAATATGCGATTTGGGCTGGATTACAGTGGCTATAGTCTGATAATTACTTATTATAACGGACTAAATGAAAAGAAGCATCAGAGTGGGAGAGTTTACTTCCTCTTTAAGGATCTAGATGCCATAGAAATGGACCGCAGCCCTGGTCTTGTATAGCACCCTACAGCTAACTTGTACCATGTGCCAAAGTGAGCACTGGACACAGAATTCAGTGCGCAAAGCAAACTTTACAGGCTAGCCACACCCTGCCACTGGGTCCACATATAGTTCTCGGGGGTATAAACTGAGGGTACCCAATCCAAAAATATGCTATTCAGCCATAAGAAAGTAAGCACTTAAATTTTGATATAAAAGTGTCAGTCAAAGAAGAAAAGGAAAACTGGTGAAATATAGAAAAAAAATATTTTATAACAGGAGAGGGGGGCATTCAAATAAGGACACTAGCAAAAACTGGACTCTCACAGAGTGTGTGGGGTTATATGGATACACAGGGAAGTAATCCCAGAAAAGCTTTTGCCAGTGTCCAATCACACAACCCCTGGTGTACAAATCAATTTCTGTGTCCTGTAATGTACGTTATAAGTTTTTCTTCAATAAATTTTGCCAAGGTTTCTGCTTCATCCCTTTAGACAAACTAGAGAAAAATAAATACTCCGATACGGCTCCTCTATGTAAATAACTCCCATGAAAGAGGAAGAGAGGAAGTCACTGGCAGGTTTTGGGAGCATTAATATGGATTTTTGACTGTTACACTTAAATGAGCATCATAATTACAAACACTATTTGACAGAAAAGGGACAAACAAAATGTTAAATACCAGTAATGAAGCTGTACAAGCGAGACTCTTGTGATGTCCTGGGAAGACCATCTGATGCTCAACAGAGTCTGTCTGCTAAGCTCAGAGAAGCCTAAAAGCTTCTCTATATGGCAGCAACATTGACCTTGACCTGGATTCCCCTGTACCGCGTTCATCATCCTCAGATACCTGTTTATCAGATCATTGCACAGGGAATTGTTCACAGATTTCTTCCTTCCAGTAGAATGCACATACTGCAGAGAATCCTTTTCAGACCACTTCACTAAACCCATCCACCGAGAGCAGGCAAAAGCATTTTTAAACTATGACTGACAGCACCTGACACAAAACGGAGAACATGAAACTGGATGATACAAAAGGAATACCCTTTATACTGCCAAGTCTGCCAACGTGCTAGAATATTCAGCAATGAAGGAAGAGAGCAATCATTAAATAATGAGCTTGGTTAAATAAAGTCCAACTCCAGATTGTGCAAAATGTGACGCTGTAAGGCAGGTCAAGGAAACCCTGCAAACTGAATGAAGCATCCATTATTTCACGACAATGCTACAGGCTTTGGAAGTATCTACATTTTCCAAGTAGAAAATGTAATCCTATAGATTATTGCAGCAGGCGATTCATCTGTAGTTATAAACATCACCTGCAGATTATTTCTGTATTTGAAAAATGCCAGATGTAAAATCCCGCCCTCAGATTTCCCACAATAGATTTTGTTAATTTGATCAATTGATAGAGCTGCGCAGGGGATTTTCTTTGCTGGTAATAGATGACAATTTCGGATTCTGTGGACACATTTTTGCCAGTATATTAAAACTCTCCTCTGGCTTGTGCACTGAAAATTCTGCTCATAATTTACCCCGCTCTATACAATCAAAACTAAAATTCTTTCTGCTTTTGCCTGGGTGGTGAAACCAAAAGTAATTATTTTGCCAAACCTTATAAAAAAGGCCACTCAGTTTCCAGAGTAATGCAGGTCATACACGGTCGAATTTCGAACAAATTTTCTTTTCAAAATCAGAAAATTCGTTTTTTTTGTGATCCGATGATGCCACCATTGATTTTCGAAATTCGGCCGACCAAGCCTTCAATTTCACCTTATGTTGCTACAGAAAAGAATTTTCTTGGCCAGGAATCTTCTTTTCTCTCCGTAAATTTTCTTTTATCTCCGTACATTTTCTTTTATCTCCGTACATTTTCTTTTCTTATTACGTTTCTCGCATTATTCTCCCATCATTGATTAGAAAATGGTTTGGTTTGTTTTTCTAAAAATTTCCAACATGTCCGATTCCTCAAATTTTATTTCCGCACGAAAATCGGCTGTTGCTGCAGCCCACTAATGGTGCGAAATTCATACGAAAATTCTTAGATACGATTTTCGAAAGAAAATTCTTTCGAAATTCGAACCGTGTATGGCCGGCATAAGATTTAACCACTTCCAGCCAAGCCTGACACTTCGCTCCTACATGTAAAAACCATCATTTTTTTTTTGCTAGAAAATTACTCAGAAACCCCAAACATGACATTGCATCTTTTTATGTCACATGGGATTTGCTTAGTAATTTTTCAAAAAGTGATTTAAAAAAAAAAAAAAGTGTAATGAAAAAGTTTCATGAAAATGAAAAAAAAAAAAACACACTAAAGTTAGCCCAATTATTATTTTTTGTATAATGTAAAAGATGATGTTATGCTGAGTAAATAGATACTCAACATGTCACGCTTTAGAATTGTGTACACTCGTGGAGTGGCAACAAACTTCGATACTTAAAAATCTCCATAGGCATAGGAATGTTTTACAGGTTACCCGTTACAAAGGAGGTCCTGTGCTACAGTGTCATGGTTATGCAATAGAGTTTGTCTGCTTACCTGTTTCCATGTGTTCGTCTCTAGAGACCAGCCAACCCTCACCTGAATGCTTTTGTAATCCATGCTCTGGCATGGCTCCACCCTAGCTCCTATCAGAAAACTCTATAGCAGTGTTGGCGAACCTTGGCACTCCTGATGTTTTGAAACTACATTTCCCATGATGCTCCACTACACTGCAGAGTGCATGAGCATCAAGGGAAATGTAGTTCCAAAACATCTGGGGTGCCAAGGTTCGCCATCACTGCTCTATAGTAACCTGTTCACTGCAGGCCAACCCTGCTGATTAACCTTTGTGTGTTTGGCTTCCTATTACCTGCCGTGTGCTCTTCTGTTGTTCTGTTACCGACTTTGGCGTGTCCCTGACTATTCCTGTTTGCCTGTGATCGTGACCTTTTGGCATGTCCCTGACTATCCCTGTCTGCTTGTGGCCCCGACCTTGGCTTTATCCCTCACTATCCCTATCCTCCTGTTGCCTACTGTGGGTGTGAGCTGGGGGAACCTGGAGGTCGCGACCTGGAGCCAGTTGCAGCCCAGTCCATCCTCACCACTAGAGGCTCTGGTGAACACCTGCTGGCTCTTAGACTCCGCGCCCCAGGGAATCTTACGCTCTAACCCCGGTGGGATCCGTCTTGGTGTTTCGGCGGCCCTGCCTTCCTTATCATCTTGACTCCCATCCGCAGCAGTCAGCCGTAGGGTCCACAACCTTGCGGGGCACTCCTGATCCCTACGGTGTGCATGTGTCACCTGGCCTCAAGGTGACCTGACATACAGTTATTGCTCTCACTCCAACGTTGGTGGTTTTACCTCACATGTGTGGTTTACATAAGCGGGCGCGACGCAAGTATGGGTTTGCTTCTGTGAGCAAGCAGGTTCAGGGATGCTTAACATTTTGACTTTTTTATTGTTTATTTTACACTTTCCCTTTAAATGTATTTATTTTTTGAACACTTTTATTCCTATTACAAGGAATGCAAACTTTCCTTGTAATAGAAATAGGGCATGACAGGTCCTCTTTACAGAGAGTGTCTAAAAGGACCCCACATTTTTCCTGTAGGCTGAAACAAAAGAAAGAAATGATCTCAGCCTTCCCAGTTAAAAACACGGCAGTGTTTACATCTTCCAGTGCTGGAAGGGATGCCATAATGTCACGCCTGGCCCCCGAAGGACATAGAGATGGCTGGGGACCATCTGGTCTTTGGGGAGTTCTATGGTAAGCTTCCACTGCCAACCTATTTTTTCTCCGGCTCGTCGATTGCATGGGCATGCCGGTAGAAGAACCAGGCATCATTCAGATATCACCACTCAAAGTCCAGGACATCATAAGGACGGCCTACGTGCGGGAAGTGGTTAACCACGCCCCCACAACTACTGCACATGAAATAAGAATGTTATGCAAAATGAAGGCTCTATTCAGTATTGCTGACAGATAAAATGGACATGTACAGTATAAAGTAATTAGCATTCTGGACTAGTGTGAAGGCATTAGAGTGATTGTAAAGTCACTTTTTTTTTTTTTAAATAACAAACATGTTATACTTACCTGCCCTGGTGCAGTGGATTTGCACATGGCAGCCCAGATCCTCCTCTTCTCGGGTCCCTCTACTACTCCTGGCCCCTCCCACCTGATGAGTGCTCCACAGCCCAGCAGCTTCATACGGGGGCATCCGAGCCGAGCTGCAGCTGGACACATGCATTGGCTAACTGACTTTGATTAACAGCCGCAGGGAGCCAATGTGCCCCAGCCAATCAGGAGGAGAGTCCCAGATGGCCGAGAGAATCATGGACATTGCTGGATAGAGATGGGGCTCAGGGAAAGTGTTAGGGGGTGCTGGGGGGCTGCTACACACAGGTGTTTTTTTTTATCTTAATGCATAGTATGCATTAAGATAAAAAAGCTTCTGCCTTTACAACTCTTTTAAATCGGTAGTAAACCCGCTATTTTTTTTTTTTAACACCTGCAAAGCAAAAGGCATAATGAGCTAGTATGCACCGCATACTAGCTCATTATCAAATACTTACCTTAGAACGAGGCCCCGACATCTGGCACGATCCACGCCGAGGGAGCTGACATGCTCCCTCTGCGTTTCTTCCGGGTATCGCGGCTCCGGCGCTGTGAGTGGCCGAAGCCGCGATATCGTCACTCCCGCGCATGTGCGCGGGAGATTTCTTTCCGGCCGCCGGCCACTGCCGGATTTTCTGGCCTTGGATCCCCTCGTGCGCATGCGCCGCTGCAGTCAGCGGCGCATACCGAGGGGAATATCTCCTAAACTGTACAGGTTTAGGAGATATTTTTTTTACCTACAGGTAAGCCTTATTATAGGCTTTCCTGTAGGTAAAAGTTACAAAAAAGGGTATACAACCACTTTAAACTCAAATCGCAGTGTTTGACACTAGTTCCTGGAGTAAATACATCCAATGATATATGGTCCAGAGCCTTAATCCTGCTGACCCCCTCAGTATACTGTCTGTCCGTACAGCCGATATGGACAGTTACTGAATGGCAGGAGGATCAATGGACTACGAGAACGCTCACCAGCACCCTCACAGTTCAGTGAGAACTACAAGCTGTCAATCGCAAAGGCCAACGGTTGTGAATGAATGACGCAGCCATGTGGGCAAAGCCCCACGTGGCTGCACGGTTTTTAAATTGTGACAGCAGGTGTGGGGAGGTGACTCCCCCACCTGCTGTCACAGGAATGGGGAATGGGGGAAAAGGCGGCAGGAGCGGAATGTGCTAAATGGTCCACCCCAAATTTCAAAGGTGAACTTATCCTTTAAAAAGAAGGGGAAAAAAACAAAAAACCTTTGCTTGTATGCAAAGGGGGAGATTACATTACATGTGACAACAGCCATGTAGTATATGCTCTGCTCTCTGAATGTCCATGCGGTCTCCAGTACATAGGCTGGACATTAAAGAAACTTATACCTGAGCATATACATAACATCTCGATAGGCTATAAAAATCACAGTATGCCTTTATACTTTATAGAGGTCCGTAATAGGGATCCCACATCCTACTCCAGTTTTGGGGCATTGAATGTGCCCAGCCCCACTGGAGAGGAACAAACAAAACAAAACGGAATGGATCTTTTAGATGGATACTTTGCATTCAAAAGGCCTTAAAATGGTGGTAAACCCTTACATACACCCAGTGAAGTGACTGGCCCTAGGTGGTACACAAAGATTAAACAAATCCTCCTACATTGGTACTGGTTTATCTGCAGTCTTCTCTTTGCCTGTTCAAAGGTCACAATTTATAAAGCTTGTCTGAGCTGCCAGAAAGCAGGGGGCAGAGAGCTGAAGTTGCACAATGTAGAGCTCAGTAAGGAGAGCTCTGAGAGCTGATTGGAGGGAAGGAACACACCCCCCTTCACACAGTACATAGCTTTGTATTGCTCTTTCGCCCCATCCACTTGAAGTTATGGTCGTAACGAAACGCGCCGAGACAGGGTGACAGCACAGGACGGAAGTTACTCCCGCTGAAGGCAGCAGCCGGTGTATGGAGCTTTTGGAGGACTCCTGCTACACATTAGAAAGTCATGGACTGATAGCCGTTTTGCTTTTATATGCTGCATGACACATATGGTTTGTGAGTATAGTTGTTTATCCAATAAACCCATGTTTCTTACCTACTAAACTAGAACGGTGTCTTATTTTTGATTGCTTGGTCTGTTTCAAATCTGTTTTGAGTACGGAGAGGTGGTGAGATTGAGCAAGAGGAGTTTTGTATACGTTTTTACTATCTTTTAGAGCATGTTTGCCTTTCTTGGATAAATTTATGCATTGCAATCTGGTGAGTGCAATGCCCTTACGGGTGGATTGACAGCACTATTGGATCTCGTTGCCATTAGGTGGGGGGGGGGGGGGGGATTTACTAAAACATGGCAATACCCATAGTGGCTGAAGTTACAAGACATTAGTGGCACCATCCTAAGAAAACAAATTCAAAGATTGAATCTAAACTGCTCACACTGAGTGGAGTGAAAAAAAAGGGACTTTGGTATGTAATTTATTGCACAAAGGAAACACAAGTATAAAAAAAAAAATATATAAGTTTTATTCTGTTACATAATAAAATCTAGAAACATATTCACATAGAATCTGGTATATACAAAACTTGATACATTCAAAAGATATATTGCAGTAATTTACTTACAGTATTTATTTACAGTAATACCCCTTATCCCTGCACCCTTAGACCCCCTTCACACTGGGGCATTTTTCAGGTGCTTTAGCGTTAAAAAAAAAAAAAAAAAAAGCGCCTGTAAAGCGCTTGAAAGAAGCCTCATCTGCAGTCCCAACGTGAAAGCCCAAGCGCTTTAAGAGCCCTTTCACAATGTCAGCACCCGAAAAACGCTTGTAAAGCGCCGTTTAAACTAGCAGCGCTTTACCAGCGTTTTTCGAGGGTTATTGGGGCGCTTTTAACCCCTGCTAGTGGCCAAATAAAGGGTTAAAAGCGCCCACAAAACGCTGCTACCAAAAGCGCTTTTCAGGCGTTTTACAGGCGCTTCCCATTGATTTCAATCGCTCCAAAAGCACTGCAAAGAAGCTACTTGCAGGACTTTTTTTGACGCCCTGCCAGCGCAGCGCCTCAGTGTGAAAGCACTCGGGCTTTTACATTGGGATTGCAGTTGCAGCTTCTTTCAAGCGCTTTACAGGCGCTTTTTTTTTAACGCTAAAGTGCCTGAAAAACGCCACAGTGTGAAAGGGGTCTTAGACCAAATGAGCATTTAAGCATTAGGAGTGGGCTCCTCTGCACTGTAAGGGTAGATTTGGTCTCATTTCAGGAGTTCAGTTTTATCAGAAATTGAATCATAAAGGTTAAAAATGCAGAAACCTCATTTGTGAGTGATCAGCGCTGAAGTGACAATGAAATGAAGACACAGTGCAGTTGATATGGGGGTAATGGGGGTATACAATTTTGTCTTTCCTGTATAGAGACTGTTTCACACTGTGCAATTCGTTATCCGGGTGGTGTCGCCCCTTTCCGCCCTCCTTTGCCTGGCCGCACCAAAGACATTCTCTGTATTTTTAGATATTTTGCTCCCCAGTGGCTGGGCATCCTGCTGGCTTTCTCACGGACATCTCCATATTTTATAGCTACAGCCCTGGCATGTGCACTGTAGCGGAAGGAGCGTTTATAGGATATCTTCGCCGTGTGTCAGTGGCCAGGTGCGTGCTAGCAGGAGGAAGAACAAGTCTTGCTGTCTGTTTGCGATGGGTGTTCAGGAAAAAAAGGAAACCACTATTTTGACTTTTAATAATCACAGAATCAGAACACATTTGAGGACGCACTTATAATGTAATCGACTGTAGAGTGCAGGAAAAAGTGAACACGTTCCTATGAAACTCAGATTATTAGAGGGTATGACCTACAGTGCCTTGCGAAAGTATTCGGCCCCCTTGAACTTTTCAACCTTTTGCCACATTTCAGGCTTCAAACATAAAGATATAACATTTTTATTTTTTGTGAAGAATCACCAACAAGTGGGACACAATTGTGAAGTGGAACGAAATCTATTGGATTTTTGAAACTTTTTTAACTAATAAAAAAATGAAAAGTGGGGCGTGCAAAATTATTCGGCCCCCTTGCGTTAATACTTTGTAGAGCCACCTTTTGCTGCGATTACAGCTGCAAGTCGCTTGGGGTATGTCTCTATCAGTTTTGCACATCGAGAGACTGAAATTCTTGCCCATTCTTCCTTGCAAAACAGCTCGAGCTCAGTGAGGTTGGATGGAGAGCGTTTGTGAACAGCAGTTTTCAGCTCTTTCCACAGATTCTCGATTGGATTCAGGTCTGGACTTTGACTTGGCCATTCTAACACCTGGATACGTTTATTTGTGAACCATTCCTTTGTAGATTTTGCTGTATGTTTGGGATCATTGTCTTGTTGGAAGATAAATCTCCGTCCCAGTTTCAGGTCTTTTGCAGACTCCAACAGGTTTTCTTCCAGAATGGTCCTGTATTTGGCTGCATCCATCTTCCCCTCAATTTTAACCATCTTCCCTGTCCCTGCTGAAGAAAAGCAGGCCCAAACCATAATGCTGCCACCACCATGTGTGACAGTGGGGATGGTGTGTTGAGGGTGATGAGCTGTGTTGCTTTTACGCCAAACATATTGTTTTGCATTGTGGGCAAAAAGTTTGATTTTGGTTTCATCTGACCAGAGCACCTTCTTCCACATGTTTGGTGTGTCTCCCAGGTGGCTTGTGGCAAACTTTAGACTAGACTTTTTATGGATATCTTTGAGAAATGGCTTTCTTCTTGCCACTCTTCCATAAAGGCCAGATTTGTGCAGTGTACGACCGATTGTTGTCCTATGGACAGACTCTCCCACCTCAGCTGTAGTTCTCTGCAGTTCATCCAGAGTGATCATGGGCCTCTTGGCTGCATCTCTGATCAGTCTTCTCCTTGTTTGAGCTGAAAGTTTAGAGGGACAGCCAGGTCTTGGTAGATTTGCAGTGGTCTGATACTCCTTCCATTTCAAAATGATCGCTTGCACAGTGCTCCTTGGGATGTTTAAAGCTTGGGAAATCTTTTTGTATCCAAATCCGACTTTAAACTTCTCCACAACAGTATTACGGACCTGCCTGGTGTGTTCCTTGGTCTTCATGATGCTCTCTGAGCTTTCAACAGAACCCTGAGACTATCACAGAGCAGGTGCATTTATACAGAGACTTGATTACACACAGGTGGATTCTATTTATCACCATCAGTCATTTAGGACAACATTGGATCATTCAGAGATCCTCGCTGAACTTCTGGAGTGAGTTTGCTGCACTGAAAGTAAAGGGGGCCGAATAATTTTGCACGCCCCACTTTTCAGTTTTTTATTTGCTAAAAAAGTTTAAATTATCCAATAGATTTCGTTCCACTTCACAATTGTGTCCCACTTGTTGGTGATTCTTCACAAAAAATTAAAATTTTATATCTTTATGTTTGAAGCCTGAAATGTGGCAAAAGGTTGAAAAGTTCAAGGGGGCCAAATACTTTCGCAAGGCACTGTATACTGTTCTACTCCCTTGACTACACCATGAGAAGGGACGCAATATGCAAACCTGGGGTTAAGGCGGATTACAAATGTCTCTTGTAGATTGCGATATCTGGTGATAACCCAGAAGAAACTCATCAAGAAATCTGTCAGTCTGTCCTGAGTGACAGGAGGGCAGGAGGGGCAGAGACACCACGAATCTCACTATTGTCAGAGGGGTGGAGACACAAACTACTGCAGGGAAATCTTATTACTCAGAGAGAGGCAGAGACACAAACCTAAGCAGGCAAATTGTATAATTGCAAGTACAGAGGAGACACAAACTACTGTGGGGAAAATGCTACTATTGTGGGAAGGGCATAGACACAAACTGCTGCGGGGAAATCTCACTATGGTGGCAGGGGCAGATACAGTACAAACACTATTGATGCCCCCCCAATATACATTTGTCTTTAATGTACAGTTTTGGAGCCAACAAGTCCAAACCTGGAGCCAAAGACAATTTAGAAGCCAGGAGATGCACTCATCTGCCACTTCATTAAGTCCACCTTGCTAGTACCAGTTCGGACCCCCTTTTGCCTTCAGAACTGCCTCATTTCTTCATGGCATAGAATCAACCAGGTGTTGGAAACATTCCTCAGAGATTTTGGTCCATATGGACATGATAGCATCAGGCAGTTGCTGCAGATTTGTTGGATTCACATCCATGATGCCCATCTCCCATTCTACCACATCCCAAAAGGTGCTGTACTGGATTAAGATCTGGTGTCTGTGGAGGCCATTGGAGAACAGTGAACCCATTGTCGTGTTCAAGAAACCAGTGGTGAGATGATTTGAGTTTTGTGACATGGTGCATTATCCTGCTGGAAGTAGTCATCAGAAGATGGGGACACTGTAGTCATAATGGGAAGGCCATGGTCAGCAACAATACTCAGGTAGGACGTGGCGTTTAAATGATGCTTAATTGGTACAAAGGGGCCCAAAGTGTGCCAAGAAAATATCCCCCACACCATTACCAGTCTGAACTGTTAATACAAGGCAGGATAGATCCATGCTTCATGTTGTGTATACCAAATTCTGAGCCTACCATCTAAATGTCACAGCTGAAATTGAGACTCATCAAACCAGGCAAAGTTTTTTCAATCTCCTATTGTCCAAATTTGTTGAGCCTGTGCAAATTGTAGCCCCAGTTTCCTATTATTGGCTGTCATAAGTGGCACCTGGTGTGGTCTCCCGCTGCAGTAGCCTATCTGCTTCAAGACTTGATATGTTGCGCATTCAGAGATGGTATTCTGAATACCTTGGTTGTAACGAGTGGTTATTTGAGTTACTGTTGCCTTTCTATCATCTTAAACCAGTCTGCTCATTCTCCTCTGCCATCAACAAGGCATTTTTATCCACACAACCGCCGCTCACTGGATATTTTCTCTTTTTCTGACCATTCTCTGTAAACCCTACTGATGGTTGCGTGTGAAAATCCCAGTAGATTAGCAGTTTTTACCTACTCAGACCAAACTGTCTGGCACCAACAACCATGCTAGTAGGTTCAAAGTCACTTAAATCACCTTTCTTCCCCATTCTGATGCTTGGTTTGAACTTCAGCAAGTCATCTTCTCCATGTCTTGATGCCTAAATGCATGGCATTGCTGCCCTGTGATTGGCTGATTAGCAATTTGTGTTACCAAACAATTGAAAAGGTGTACCTAATAAAGTGCCAGTGAGTGTATATACTGTTCAGCCATAACTTTATGACCACCTATGAGACATGGATTACGCTAGACCTATGAAGGTATGCTGTGCTATCTGGCACCAAACCATCAGTAGAAGATCCTTTAAGTCCCGTAAGTTGCGATGTGGGGGGTCTCCATGCATCAGACTTGGTTTTTTCCAACACATCCCACAGATGTTTAATTGGACTGAGATCTGGAGAACCTGGAGACCAAGTCGAGACCTCAAACTTGTTGCGTTCCTCAAACCAATCTTGAATAATTTTTACAGTGTGGCAGGGTGCATTATCCTTCGGAAAGAGGCCACTGCAATTAGGGAGTACAGCTTCCATGAAGGGGTGTACTTGGTCATCAACCGGGTTTAGGTAGGTGGTACATGTCTAGTAATATCCTCATGAATGGCAGGACCCAACGTTTACCAGCAGAATGTTACTCAAAGCATCACACTGCCTCTGTCAGCTTGCCTTTTTTCCATACTGCATCCTAGTGCCATCACTTCCCCCAGGTAAGCAATGCACACACATCCAGCTATCCATATGATGTAAAAGAAAACTTGATTCATCAGACTAGGCTACCTTCTGCCATTGCTCCTTGGTCCAGTTCTGATGCTCATGTGCCCATTGTAGGTGCTTTTGGCTATGGACACAGCAGGGGTGGACTGACAACTCATGGGGCCCCCAGGCAATAGGAGATTATGGGGCCCCCGGGCAATCAGACATTATGGGGCCACACAGTATACACAAACACACACAGTATACAATCACACAGTATACACAGACATGTTTCTATTGGCTGAGAAGGTACTGGAGAGGTGGGGCAGCTATAATCTCTGGATTTTTAGCCCAAAATGATGTCGGTAAGGGACATTTCAGAGACAGATGTAAAAAAAACACAGATTTTTACATACTTGCCATGGTTTTACTGAGGCTGGCAACTTTGATGGGGCCCCCTAGTGGCACGGGGCCCTCGGGCAGTGCCCGAGTGGCCCAATGGTCAGTCCGCCCCTGGGACACAGGTTAACATGGGCACCCTGACCAGTCTGCAGCTACACAGAAACGAATGATGCCTAATTTTTCAGCACATCAACTTCAGGGACAAGAAGTTTCCTTGCTGCCTATTATAGCCCACTGACTTTCAGATGCCATTGTAACAATGTTATTCAATTAACTGCTCAGTGGTCATAACGTTATGGCTAATTGGTGTATGTTTTTACTGTAAAAAAAATAAAAAATTTATCTGAAAAGTGCAATTTGTTTTATAAAATAATAATTTACAAATTTCAGTTCAAAGAACAAGAGAGGGCAGTGTAGCCAAACAAAGATGAAACATTACATGTATACTTGGTATAGTAGTGTGTATTTATACCACACACACACACACACACACACACACACACACACACACACACACACAGACAGACAGACAGACACACAGACAGACAGACAGACACACACAGACAGACATACACACAGACACACACACACACACACACACACACAGACACAGACACACACACACACACACACACACAGACACAGACACACACAGACACAGACACACACAGACACAGACACACACAGACACAGACACACACAGACACAGACACACACAGACACAGACACACACAGACACAGACACACACAGACACAGACACACACAGACACACACACACACACACAGACACACACACACACACAGACACACACACACAGACACACACACACAGACACACACACACAGACACACACACACAGACACACACACACAGACACACACACACAGACACACACACGATACCCAGCAGAAAGATGCAGTCTGGAGAAAGATTAGTTGGCGGTATAAGACTTATAAGAATTAGAAGACTGTTGAATAACACGTTAATTAAAATTCAGAACTGTGAATTCTAATGAAACTCACAAATGCACTGGGAATGCAATGTATAGGATGGTATGCCTGCAATATCGGGAGCGTATTTAGGTCAGTAGAGGCGTCCGTGGAAAATCGCAGGTGTCACCACAAGTGTGACATGTGGCAGCAGCAAAGGGACCGAGACTCGGACAGCAAGTGCGAGACAACATAGTTAGTGCTGAGGGACATAGACAGTGTAAAAACAGCAAATGTGGGGCGAGATCAGGGAGTGAAAGAGAGATACAATGACCCGATTACCGCAGGTCATGCGATGGAACAGCCTGTGATGTGTTGAAGAGAAGAAGCTGTAATAATGGGAATGAACCAGCCTCAGGCCTGAATGGTCCATGGCAGAGCAACAGTGACCCCTTATTAGTAGCTGGGGATTATGGACTATGGGAAATGGAGCCATCTCAGCTATGGAGAATCAGCCATATATATATATACTTACCCATAGCAGCATTGGGTGAAATGACAGCGCACCTACGTTCAGTCACTCAGCTGCACCACAATTTATTTTAGGTCAAAACTTAACAAAAGGAACGTATGGTAGTTTTGTATATATTTTTGTTCTTCAAAGATCAAAATTCAAAAAAGAATTTCCTCTTAGTCGGGCAGATATGAAAGCCCAGCATGTACAGAGCTCAATAGCTTAAGCTCCAAATTACATTACAATCTCCCTCTCCCGACTGTTCTGCTCAGAAAGGCCTCTACTGAGCTTCAATTACAGACAGTCAGTCTGAAGGGCAGGAAACACATGCCTTTTTGAGACTCAAATCCATTATCGTTTCCTCTTAAATTGAAATTTCACTTTACTTGGAGATTTAAAGTTCAAGTTTTGGACAAGGTGAATTTTCCATCTGAAGTATTCTGTGCACAGTGCAGGGTGGTGTACCGAGTGCAGGCAGCAGGCAGGGTAAGTCGCAGGCACCACTAGCTTAGTTCTATAGGTTGTGAAATGTGTCACAGGTAATTATTCACTTATCTCTGCACTACTCATGGACTTTCTGTGACTTAGATTTTGGGGCCGCATAGTTTATCACATTATTTTAAGGACTGGTATGCTACCTTAAATTTCATTTTTGCTTGTTAGATGCACTTTAAATCTTAAATGAAAGAACTTCTACTTCTCTAGAGATCTGTAGAACTTGGCTCTGTTCTGTCTCTATCCCAACATATACAGTGCCTTGAAAAAGTATTCATACCCCTTGAAATGGTCCACGTTTTGTCATGTTACAACCAAAAACCATGAATCCATTTTATTGGGATTTTATGCGATAGAAAAAAAACAAAGCGGCACAGAATTGTGAAGTTGAAGGGAAATAATGGTTTTTAAAATTTTTTACAAATATTAACCCACTTTACTCTGATACCCCTAACTAAAATGTAGTGGAACCAATTGACTTCAAAAAATCACAAATTAGTAAATAGAGTCCACATGTGTGTAATTCAATATCAGTATAAATACAGATTTTCTGTGAAGCCCTCAGAGGTTTCTAAGGCCACGTACACATGGGTGGATTGTCTGCCCAACTAAGTTCGTCAGACAATCCGACAGACAGTCCGTCCAAATTTTGAATGAACGGACTTGACCACACACGATGAACAGACAGTCCGCTGAAAACTTGCGCGATGACGTGTACAGCACGTACGACGGGACTAGAAAAACGACGTCCAATACACTGCAATGCAACCTTCGGCCGTGTAAATCCTTTCTGAGCATGCGCCATACTTAGTCCGTCCAACTTGCCTACACACGAGCGGACTGTCCGCTGAAACCAAGTTTGGACGGACAAAACCAAGTTTCAGCGGACAAAATTACGGAAATTTCCGAAAGACAAAGTCCGTCAGACTGTCCGCTGAAAAAGTCCGCTGAAGCCCACACACGAGCGGATTGTCCGCTGAAACACGGTTCAGCGGACTAAGTTGGGCAGACAATCCGCCCGTGTGTACGCGGCCTTAGTGAACAAACAGCATCATAAAGGCCAAGGAGCATACCAAACAGGTCGGGGATAAAGTTATGGAGAGGTTTAAAGCAGAGTTAGGTTATAAAAAAATATCAAAAGCTTTGAACATATCACGGAGCTCTGTTCAATTCATCATCCGAAAATGGAAAGAGTATAGCACAACTGCAAACCTACTAAGACATGGCCATCCACCTAAATCAGGAATCTTCAAACTACCGCCCTCCAGCTGTTGCGGAACTACACTTCCCATGAGGCACTATAAAACACTGACATTCACAGACATGACTAGGCATGATGGGAATTGTAGTTCCTGAACAACTGGAGGGCCGTATTTTGAAGAACCCTGACCTAAACCGATAGGTGGGGCAAAGAGAGCATTAAATCAGAGAAGCAGCCAAGAGGCCCATGGTAACTCTGGAGGGGCTGCAGAGATCCACAGCTCAGGTGGGTGAATCTGTCCACAGGACAACTGTTAGTCATGCACTTCACAAATCTGGCCTTAAAGCGGAGCTCCACCCTAAAGTGGAACTTCCGCTCATCGGAACCCTCCCCCCCCTCCGGCGCCACAATTGGCACCTTTCAGGAGGGAGGGGGGGTGCAGATACCTGTACAGTACAGGTATTTGCACCCACTTCCGGCATAGATATCCGCAGAATCTGCGGATATTTACGCCACTTCCTGCGGGTCCCCCGCTGTCCGCTGGGAAACACACGGATCCCAGAGGCAGCGGGTCCATCCTTATTGCGCAGCGCGACTCGCGCATGCGCAGTAGGGAACCGGGAAGTGAAGCCGCAAGGCTCCACTTCCTGATTCCCATACCTAAGATGGCGGCGGCAGCACCCGAGAGACGATCGAGAGATCGGCTTCGGGTGCCGACATCGCGGGCGCGCTGGGCGGGTGTCATTATTTTAAAAGTCAGCAGCTGCAGTATTTGTAGCCGCTGATATTAAAAAAAAAAAAACGGCCGAACTCCCGCTTTAATGGAAGAGTGGCAAGAAGAAAGCCATTTTTGAAAAGAAAGCCATAAGAAGTCCCGTTTGTGAGTAACCATGTGGGGGACACAGCAAGCATGTGGAAGGTGGTGCTCTGGTCAGCCGAGAACAAAATTAAAATTTTTGGCCTAAAAGCAAAGCGCCATGTGGCAGAAAACGAACACTGCACATCACCCTGAACACACCATCTCCTTTGCGAAACATGGTGGTGAATCATGTTGTGGGGATGCTTTTCTTCAGCAGGGACAGGGAAGCTGGTCAGAGTTGATGGGAAGATGGATGGAGCCAAATACAGGGCAATCTTAGAAGAAAACCTGTTAAAGTCTGCAAAAGACCTGCAGGGGCGGAGGTTCACCTTTCAGCAGGTCAATGACCGTGAACATACAGCCAGAGCTACAATGGAATGGTTTAGATCAAAGCATATTCATGTGTTAGAATGGCCCAGACAAAATGCAGAGCTAAATCCAATTGAGAATCTGTGGCGAGACTTAAAGCGGAGGGCCGTTAAAAAAAAAAAAAAAAGTCAGCAGCTGCAAACACTGCAGCTGCTGACTTAATCAGCCCACTTACCTGTCCAGGGCGCCCGCGATGTCAGCCGCCCGAGGCCGACCCGTCCCTCGGCTCTCGGGTCCCAACGCCGCCATTCCTTGTAAGGGAAACAGGCAGTGGAGCCTTACGGCTTCACTGCTCGTTTCCTACTGCGCATTTTTCATATTTTTTTTTTTTTTCAGGGTGGCCCTCCACTTTAAATTGCTGTTCACACATGCTCTCCAACCAATCTGACGGAGCTTGAGCTATTTCGCAAAGAAGAATGGGCAAAAATTTTACTCTAGATGTGTGTAGAGACATTCCCTAAAAGATTTGCAGCTGTACTTGCAGCAAAAGCTGGTTCTACAAAGTATTTACTCGGGGGGGGGGGGGGGGGGCTGAATACAAATGCACGCCACACTTTTCACATATTTGTAAAAAGTTTTGAAAACCATAATTTTCCTTCCACTTCACAATTATGTGCCACTTTTTGTTGGGCTATCACATAAAATCCCAATAAAAATGATTTCAATTTATAGTTGTAACATGACAAAAACGTGGAAAATTTCAAGGGGTATGAATACTTTTCCAAGCCACTGTACATATTGATATTTTATGCAGATTTGATCATTGATGCCCTTTCTAGAGATCTCCTAAACATTGCTCTGTTCCCTCTACCCCTGACAGATTTTTATTAACGATTTATATAGCGCCAACAGTTTACGCAGTGCTTTACAATGTATAGGGGGGGACAACACAATACATAAATGGTAAATTCTTCAGAATATTCTATTACTTTCTAGAGATCTGCAGAACATTGCTCTGTCTTATTTCCCTCCTGACAGATACATATTAATAAATGATGCAGATTATTCCATTGCTGATCTCTCTAGGGACCTGCAAAGCATTGCTTTGCAGCCAGTGGATATTTTACACAGAAGAGTTGTACTGTTTATGAATGGACATTGGTGGGAGAAGTGTGTGAAATTGTGCAGTGTTTATCTTTGTCGCTGGCAGTGAGCACAGACAGAGAACATTCCCCCAGGAATTAAAGTGGGATGAAGTTCCAGAAGCCAGTAGATAAACAATGAGGTGTGGTCCCCATCCAGAGATGTCTCATCTCGTCTACTAATGCTCTGCGACGGAAGCAGACTCAGATACTTCGATATCACCCAGAGAATGAATATCTTCCCACACACAGTTCTGGAGAAGCGCCATCAGCTGGACAATGGGGGAATGCAAGCAGTAGAGAGAAAAATGGCAATAGAGAGGGGAATATGCAAAATCTGGCAAAGCAGAAAGTAGACAGAAATACAAGGTCATAGTCCACCGCCAAGTAAATGTTTAGAAGCGTCATGGGATGAAATATATATTTCATGTAAATAGGTATTTATGATTACAAATACGCTGTATATGATACAGATTTTCTTCCTACATTTACATACCAACAATTGATTCTATAGGCTTTTACAGAACCAATCACATGAGGTCTCTGAACCTGAGAAGCTGTGCGATTCTCCTGAAAATTTGAAAACCTAACTACTGAACAACAGAATTCATGAATTTGGGACTCCATACTGACCAAACCAGTAAGCACAGATTTTTAATGTATCGTAAATTGTAAAATCTCTTTAAAGTCTGAAAATTTACTTAAAGCGGTCCTCCACCCTGAAGTGGAAGTTCCGCTCAGCTGATCCCCTCCCCCCCCCACCTCCGGTGCCACAATCGGCACCTTTCAGGGGGGAGGGGGGTGCAGTTACCTGGATAATCCAGGTATCTGCACCCACTTCCGGGACAAGACCGCCACAGACGCCCCGCCCCCCTCCCCCCTGTTCTGGGAAACACACAGTTCACAGGACACAGCGGGGACCAGCAGAGACGTGCAGCACGACTGGCGCATGCGCAGTAGGGAATCGGGCAGCGAAGCCACAATGCTTCACTTCCCGATTCCCTGACAGAGGATGGCGGCGGGGGCAGCAGAGAGACGAGTGATCGCTCGTCATCTGCCGCCGATATCGCTGGACCCTGGGACAAGTAAGTGTCAATTTATTAAAAGTCAGCAGCTGCTGGCTTTTAATATTAAGGTGCAGAACCACTTTAAAAAGCCTTAAAAAAAATTAAAAATAAAATAAAAACTCAGGTTTTCCTATGGACAACTGGCATTACAGGCAGCTCCAACATTTCCTTGAGATCCTGCCTCAAGCCACTCGCTCTCCCACCTTGGTGTTGCCCTTTGAGAAATTAAGCATGTCAACCTCGTGATTCCTCATTCCATTTCTCTGCTATATGGGATGTTGCAGTCGCTAGAGATTAGGGGGAGACCTGCTTACATAAAAGGACTGGGAGAGAGACCTGCAGTATGTGTTTAACGAGACTCAACTTGACCACCTTTACCGCCTTACCCATTTTAGCTCTGTGGACATGAAAATTCAGGAAAATGGTTATAGGATACTTACTCGTTGGTAGAGTCCCCTTCAGGTTGGCTCAGATTTACCCAACTGTGTCGGATCCCTGCTGGAGGGAGCGTGGACATCAGGGTACATTTCTACACATTTGCTGGGAGTGCCCCAAGTTGCAACCCTACTGGCAGGATATCCGATCCCAGGTAAAAGAAATTCTGGACATCGAATTACTGGATTCCCCATTGGAATTCCTGCTTCATGACCCAACCATCCCGCTCAGCCACTATCATAAGTCTGTACTGCCTCCTTTTCTAAATGCAGCGAGGAGGCAGATTCTGGTTTTCTGGAAGAAACCTCAGATTCCTAGTCCAACAGACTGGACCCGCATAGTGAATGACATCATGGCTGCAGAGGAATGGATGGCGACCTGCAAGGATTACCATGATAAGTTTTATGGTATCTGGGCCACCTGGATAAATCATGTTAATAAAACTGTATCGAGCCCTTAGGAGGATCACCCTCAGTCGACCTTGACACCATGTACAGCCAAGGTTCCTCTGGACCTCTGACCTTTAAAGAGGAAGTAAACCCTGATGGGTTTTACTTCCTCTTTGTTTCCCTGCAAAGGTAAAGCATAATGGACTACTATGAATCACATAGTAGCCCATTATGGGTCACTTACCTGACACAGGAGCCAGCAGTGTCCTGGAGCATCCATCTTCCTTCTGGGTATCGTGGCTCCGGGGCTGTGATTGGTCGGGGCCACGATGATGTCACTCCCATGCATGCGCACAGGAGGCGTTGCCAACGACATGATCGGCATTAGCAACAGCATGCTCAGTGCGCCTGAGCAGTGCTGTCTATGGCAAATGCGCCATAGACAGCGGTGCCTGTCTTTTGCAAATATCTCCTAAACCGTGTAGGTTTAGGAGATATTTCTTGCACCTACAGGTAAGACTTAATCTAGGCTTACCTGTAGGTCAAAGTGGTCTGTAAGGGTTTACAACCACTTTAAGGCCACTAGTTGTTCTGAGCGGACTGAACCTTAGGCCTCATACCTCTTAAACCTAGTTTAACCTGCTATGTTATGTTACATTATGAAGTAGAGTGCTGTTCTTGTTCCCCATACCTTTCCCTAGCTGTTGCCTTTCCCTTTCCTCTTGCCCTTACCCCTCCATATCTTTTTACCCTATCTCTCTTTCGGAGTATGTCTGGATTTTTGTCCCAGTTTCAGGTGTTGAGTTGCCATAGGCTCTAATATATGTTGGGGCATTTGAGACTTTAAATTATGATAGTGTTCATCGGATGGAACATGGTTCTGATGCTTCTCCCACTACCCACCATCTGGATAATTTCACATTTGCACTGTTACCTACTCAGACTTTGTTGTGCTATTTGGACTGAATTTATTTTTGATTTTATGCTGCAAAATTAAAAAAACAAAAAAAAAGCTGAGTCCTGAAATACAGCGCCTCTGCCTCCTGATGGTGAATGAGAAACACCAGGAAATAAGGAGCAGCCTGGACCACAAAGCAGCCCATCCTATTTAAATGTGTATTTCAGAGATCCTGTTTTTTGTTGATAGTAGCAGCTAGGGGTGCTCTGGACGGAATTATCCATTTCTGACTTTAGGCTGGCTCTACATGTTTCTAAGCAGGGGAACATAACTTTGGTATTTAGAGACCTTTTAAAGTACGGTATGACCCTAAGCCAAGATAGTACAATTATAAAACACAAATTACCTGTATCCAATGGATTGTGCAATGCCATGATAGGAGACTTTGGACAGTGCTGAGATCACCTGCAAGATAAATAGAAATCATTGTAAATGAGCAAAATCTCACACATGTGCAGACAAGAAAATACATTGGAGCAGGAGCAGGATACGACAGCAGTTGGGGAACTATAGGTCACAGCATGTTCCTCTAACTATGACCTTAATGCGGACTAAGAATTCATTCAAATAGACTGATATTTTCTCCATACCATGAAAAACATTTCAGAGGCAACTTGCTCTGTTACCAGGTGGAACGTCACTGTTAATGCTGGAAATGAGGTGTTGACATTGCTGACATGGTAGCTGTCTGGCTGTCACATTGATCCAATAACTGCATTACTTTTGGAGTTAGTCTCAGAACTATGCCTATTATACAGTGGGTATAGAAAGGAATCACCCCTTTAAAATAATCACATTTTGTTGCTTTGCAGCCGGAAATGAAGACAAACATGGTTTTTGTTTTAGTCATTTATATTTACTCAGCGCAACTTATACATCCAAACATCCAAGTGAAAGTCATAACACCAACTAGTCAGGGAAAAAATAAATAAAAAAATAAATAAATCAAAAACAGAATCACTGAGTTGGAAAAAGGATCACCCCCCCTTATGGGGGTGACTCGCTTCATGTTTATTCTGTGTCAGTGACTCAAAAAGTTCAGAGAGCCAGGAATCGAACAGTTCAGAGGTTAGCAATGGCAGTATACACATTCCTGACATGACAGGTTCCTTGCTGCAACTAGAGCTGTCCATGTACGCACTGAGAAAGAAATGTCCACGCTGGTTCCTTCTTCCTCAGTGCACTCACTCCCAGCCTCCCTCCCCAGCCAATGTGCCCGTCACTCTGCCAGGTACATGGCCAAGTCCTTTTGTATTGGGGTGGGTGCAGCCTAATGGGTAACAGGCTAGTTCCTCCATCAGATCCGCTTCACTTCTGATTGAGAGCATGGCATTGGGCAGATACATAGCGGTTATGCAGTCCAATGCCTTTGAACCCATCCACTGATGTGTGCTGTCAATCAAAAGGTAAATCAGACCTGGTGGGCTTCTAGTCTCTCAGTTCCCCATCATACTGCACCCACCCAGTGACAAGTCATTTAAAAAAAAATAATGGCCATTGCTCATATCTGGATATGGACATCCTCTGTATCATTTTTCACATGTATCTGAATGGAGCCGAGGACACAGCACTGTGCGGGAAGCTTTCCCATACATGGCAGCTTCCCAGCGCAAGCACTGCCTGCTTTGAATACTGATGTACTGTGTAGGCCAGTCACAGTTGGTCTTCATTACTGCCAGTTTCCTAATCTGAGAGAAATGGCAGTAATTCTTTAAGGAGGTGTGGCTGCCATTGCAACAGATTCTTAAAGCGGCGGTAGTAAGAACTATGTAAATGTAAATTTGCCGCAGGTGTTGGTAATGTTACCGCCACTGGTGAAAATGCTTGCCTGGATTAGGCAGTTAGTTGTCAAGGGAACTACCACCAGAAAAGTCAGGGCAATTTAGAATTTCCCTAATAGTCTTTAGGCGTGTCAAGTATAACAGCCCTCTTATTTTAATGTAATACCAATTGTTTAATTTCAACTTAAAGTGGAAGTAAACCCTTCTATCGTTTTCAGTCAAGGAAGCCGCCATCTTGGCCTCTAATGATTCTTCAACTGCCATAATGCTGCACATGTGATCAGTTATGAAACCAGCCATTGGATGGTTTGAAATTTGGTTGAGAGCACAACCAATGTGAAAGTTAGAATTTCCGGCATGCCAGGAACGTAAGTGTTTTTTTTAAACTGGGTTTACTACCGCTTTAATTCTGCTTCTGATTAAACTTATGCTGTTATAAAATACCAATTCAGTAGATCAGAGAAGAGGAATAAATAACCTCAAAGACCTGAAATTTCCAATAAACTGGCGATTCTGAAGGTTGCAAGGATTTCCATAAATTAGAAACTCCACTTGATATAAAATTGCATCTATTCTGGGGGGGACAAGGAAAGAAAAATACTTTTCTTCACACTTAATGTTATCAAGGTGAAGATTCATGTTAGTAGGGAATGCTGGCAGAGCCAGTAAATAATAGCCTGAGATTTTACCTTGAAAAAATGAACTCTAATTAACAGTGAAAAAGGTTTCCACAATTACTGGTAAGCAATTAATAACATGCAAACTCCTTAAAGATATCCAGGCAAACAAGCAGGTTTGCAAAATTAATTTCTCCCCTTGTTCCTGCTGTCCTATGACAGCTATGCTGACAATAGGAGCAAGTTTAAACTTTCTTCTCTAGCCTGATAAAAATAAAAATAAAAAATAAAATAAAAAAAAAGAAGGCAGATGCAGAGTTTTATGAATATTAAGGTATATCAAAGAATGTATCCCCAGAAGGTCATGCACCATACACAACTCCCTATCGTCAGCTGGGTGAGCACTGGGTAGTTTTTTTTTTTTAAGCCCGTACTGCAAGCATGGTATATGATGTAAATAATGCTTTGCAGATTTCTTCCTTTGAGGAAGCACAAACATGACATTCACCGAATTGAGTGAAATTAACCACCTTCTACTCTCTTAATAACAAGTTAACTTTCACATTAGAATAGGGGGAAAAAAAAAAAATCAGTTCACGTGCTGGCCTATTGCCCAGTTATAGGCTCCACAGATACACAAGGCAGCAGATGATGACAGCTCAGTGAGAAAACGACAGCCCAAATCAATCTAGTGATGTCGTTGCATCAGAAAGCAAAAACTGGAGATGGCAATCACCAGATTCACCAGGAGCTCATGACATGACTGAGACAATTGATCTAGCTAATTTAAATTTAAATCAAAGCAGTAACTTTTCTGACAAGTGCCCAATGGTGAAAACAGCAAGAAATTATCTGCAAATTAATCAACCACCACGCGTATTACAATACTTGCACCACTTTATTAACCCCTTCACATCTCATATCTGCTTCAAGTGGTTGTAACCGGGGTGATTGATGACCCAGTACGTTTTTTTTTTTTTAAAGAGCCGACAGTTGGCTTTTTTGTAATAACAATCGATGGGGATAATCAGCCACACGGCTGTTACAAGCAGTGGGAGGGGACGTCCCCCTCCTCCCTCGGCTTGCCCGGGCTCTAACGTCCCACTGGAGGCCTGAGAAATCTGAACCAAGCCGTAATTGGCTTTGATCAGGTCTCGGATCTAGTAACCAGGAAGCGATATCATGACATCACTTCCAGTTTACTAGAGCCTTAAAGGCGTCATATTAAAAAAAAAAAAAATGTCAGTATTCAAAACAGCAAATCTTGGCGTTTTGAATGCTTTTAAGTGCAAAAGTGTCTTATAGACCCCAAATCTCTCCAAAAAAATACCTGACACATGACTATTGTTGTCATAAGGGATGTTTACAAAAGCGATACAAAAATGTTTTTTAAAAAGGGACAGTGCTCGTGTGCTGAAGTGAACGCATACGCAAGTCATGTCTGCAAGTGTAAACAGTGTTGAAGCCACACATGTGAAGTATCACCATGATCGCTAGAGCGAGAGCAATAATTCTAGCACTACACCTCCTCTATTTATAAACTGGTAATTGTTAAAAAAAAAAAAAAATGTTAAAAGCTTCGCCTATGGAGATTTTTAAGTACTGTCGTTTTTCTTCATTCCACGAGTTTGCGCAATTTTAAAGCATGACATGTTTGTAATAGAACGTATAAACAACTGACTCCATCTTAGATTTCCCTCCATTTTACATAAAGGATAAATTTACTTTTTGTGTGTGTAAGTTTTGCCATGGTCAGTATGACTAGCAGTTTGCATAGAATCCCACCTAAGATATTGTGGTCAAGTCGAATCTGTATCGGCAAGTCATCAGCTATTTCTTGTTATCTAGTCAAGCAGCATAACTCTTGAGAAGAAAGTACTGCGTGTAAAGTTTCAATAACCCTCAGACATGTATTTTTACTGGTATATATACTACTGTTGTATTAAGTAAAGACCGACATCTTATGAACACATAAGCATGCCTGTTTCCAGTGTCTCATTTGGTCTCTCACCGATCCGATGGTCTGCCTATATAAACCAGGATGGCAGTCAAGGGGTATAATTCCTTTCAAATGTGAGCGGGTCCCGGATAAAGCAATCATCCTTGGTAAGTAAACGTTTGTCTTATTTTGCCAAACAATTTTTCTTGGTTTTGCTAAAGCTTTAGTCCTTTAAAAATTATACAGAAAGGAGACGGACCGCTCCTTAAAAGGTCTTTCGGAGACCCGAGTCCTAGAGAGAGGATTCATTAACATTGTAAAGGGGCTTTGAGAGACCAGAGTCCTAGAGAGAGGATTCATTAACATTGTAAAGGGGCTTTGAGAGACCAGAGTCCTAGAGAGAGGATTCATTAATATTAGACAAAACAGTACTATAACTCCTCTTGGGAATGGGGAAAAAGAGTTTATGAGGTAATCACCACTGTGACCCCAGGGAAAGTAGCAAGTATAATGTTGCTAGGGTTTGTGGTACCGATTATGAATTTATAAACCCTTGGGTGTCAAATTAACAGGGTGAACTGAAACTATGCATAGTAGCGATCCCTTTCCCCGAGATGGAGATAATGGTGAATTTCATATGGATATGGTGAAAGGCTTACGTCTTGGTGACCAGAAGGCTTTCCTATGGTTTTGAGGAGACCTTCAGTTGGATATGAAATCCATCACAGTTTTAGGATTATACCAAATTGTCCAGTGAATCTCTTTGGTAGGGACTTGCTTGAAAAATTGGGTATGAAGATAATAATGTCCCCAAGTGGCGGTCTTACTGTCTATTTAAAAAAGGTCCCCATCATGCCCATTTTGGCCCTAAGTAGTACCAACAGAAGAATTCCCAAACGACTTACAAAATGCATGGTCAGAGGGGTCTTTGGATGTGGGTCCCCTATCCTGTACCTCATACAAAGCCACCCTCAAACCTTGGGCAGATCCCATATACCACAAACAATACCCTTTGTCAAAAGAAAAGGAGGACAGAATAGCTCCCATGGTGGAACATTTCCTTAAACAAGGAATTTTAAAAAAAGGAAACAATTTCACCTTATAACACTTCACTTAAATACAGTTAAAAAGCTTGATGGTAGTTATAGGTTTGTTCAAGACCTTAGGGCCATAAATAATATTTTAGTGCCCATAGCACCTATAGTACCTGATGTGCCATCACTCCTGACTTCCATACCACCCCGATGCAGAGTATTTCACAGTAATTGATTTAACAAATCCATTTTTTTAGTGTCCGGGTGGCTGAAGAGACACAGCCTATATTTGCATTTTGTTTTAGAAATCACCAGATGATCTGGTGCAGAATGCCCCAAGGTTATGTAGACTCCCCTGTAGTCTATTCAGTTGTACTCCAGGCAACTATACAGTCCTGGACTCCCCGCCATGGTTCAGTCCTATTACAGTATGTTAATGATTTGTTGTTATGCAGTCCAAGCCAGGTTGCCAGCAGAGAGGATGGCAAAGATTTATTGTACTGGTTAGCAGAAAATGGCCACAAAGTCTCTAAAAAGAAATTTCAATTGTGTCAAGAGACTGTTGAATACCTTGGTTTTACCCTCACAAAAGGAGAAAAAAAAGTCAGTCACAAGAGAGCTGTGGCTCTTGTGGGTCTGCCCTGCCCACTGACAAAGATAGATATGCTATCTTTTCTTGGTATGATTGGTTACTGCCACCAATGGATACCTGACTGCTCTTTTTAGGATAACCTCCTGAGGCAAGCCACAGGCTCAGACATACCAGATTGTGTAAAATGGACCTTAAGACAGCAATGGCAATGACCCCTGATCTCGCATTGCCAATTATGGCAAGATGTTTCACTTGTTGCCAGGGACAATTGTAAAACAATGGCGGGAGTCCTGGCGCAGGAACACAGAGGAAAACTCCGCCCTATTGCATTTTTTTTCAAGAGTAGTGCCAATGTCGGTACAGGGCATGCCGGCGTGTCTCAGAGCTTTGGCATCCTGTGCTATGGTAGTAGAAATGACTACTTTTTCTCTAGGACATCCAACCACCTTACATACTACTCGTAATGTAGCCATTTTGTTCAAAAATATTCATACCCAACATATGTCAGCCCAAAGATTGAGTGGATACGAGGTTATTCTCCTCTCAAATCCAAATCTCGAAATAAAATATGCTTCACTCACTTCAGGCCCAGCCTCTATCCTAAATGCGTTACTAGGTTTAAAAGGAGAAGAGGATGAGATCGTTCCTCAACATGAATGCATTGAAATAATCTACCAGGATACATCTTCACGTGCAGATATGTCTTTCACAGCAATCCCTGGGACACAAAATGTTTTTGGTGATGGTTCTTGTTCTAGACCAAATGACAACACATATCATGCAGGATATGCGGTAGTTCAGTTGCCTGATGTAGTGCTCGAAGCAAACCCTGTCCCATTTCAAATCAGCACAGGCTGCAGAACTGAGTGCCCTTACAAGAACATGCCAGCTCTTTGAAGGACAAGATGTGAACATTTATACTGATTCTAAATACGCATTTGGTGTATGCCACGATTTTGGTATTATCTGGTTAAAAAGAGGGTACATAGCAGCAGATGGCAAATCAATTTCACATTCACCATTAGTGTCCAGCCTTTTAGAAGCGATTAAATTGCCTTGCTCTATAGCTATCCTCCACTGCAAGCCACATACCACAAACCAAGATGATATTTCAAAAGGAAATGCCTTAGCTGATAAAGCAGCAACGGAAGCAGCTTCTAAACAAGAAGCTACCATACAAATGCCATCACTTCCACCTGAAATGCCCCTATTAGGCCAAACCTTGTCAGATCTTAAGACATGTACTACAGACACAGATATCAACCAGTTCTCTACCGCCGTATTGTAAAATGACGGTGGCAGAAACAGTTGCTCCTTCCTGATGGGCGTCATATGATGTCCTTGGCTTCCCGGAAATTGTGGAGGGTGCACGCTCGCCGCATCACTGGGGACACGGCGCACGTGCCCGGCGGCCGCAATGTCCGCCGGGCACCCGCAAGTCTTGTCAGGGGAGAGGAACACCGATCGGTCGCCTCCCCTCATCAGTCCCCTCCCCCCCAGTTAGACTCATTCCCTAGGACACACCTTTAACCCCCGCAGCGCCCCCTAGTGTTAACCCCTTACCTGCCAGTCACATTTATAAATGTGAATGGTCCCAATATAGTGTCAAAAGTGTCTGATCTGTCTGCCACAATGTCCGTGTCATGATCGCAGATCGCTGCCATTAGTAGTAAAAAAAAATAAAAGTGACAAATCTATCCCCTATATTGTAGGCGCTATAACTTTTGTGCTAACCAATCAATATATGCTCATTGGGATTTTTTTTACCAAAAATATGTAGCAGAATACATATCGGCCTAAACTGAGGAAAAAAAATAGTTTTTATTTTTTTTTTTAAATTGTATATTTATAGTAGCAAAAAGTAATAAATATTGTGTTTTTTTTTCAAAACTGTCGCTCTTTTTTGGTTCATAGCACAAAAAATAAAAACGCAGAGGTGATCAAATACCACCAAAATAAATCCCTATTTGTGGGGGGGGGGAAGACTATCAAAATTAGATTTGGGTACAAAGTCGCATGATCACGCAATTATCATTCAAAGTGTGGCAGCGCTGAAAGCTGAAAATTTGGCCTGGGCAGGAAGGGGGTGAAAATGCCCTGTATTGAAGTGGTTAAACAATTAAATATTGCAGGATTGCAGAAAAGCCCAGGTATTGGACTTGTTTGTCAAGAGGGGAGAACTTTTATACCTGTAGCTAGTGCACCTTTATTTCTCAGTATCATGGGGTAGGGCACAGAGGCAGGCAGGTCACATGTGAATTATTGGACAAAGATTTCTTTATCCCCGGTCAGCCCTCTTTGGTCAAATCATATCTTGCCAGATGCATCACATGCATCTGAAACAACCCAAGAAATCCACACAAGGCAAAACATGAACACCTTAAATATCCATCCACACCTTTTACACGTTTACAGAATGACTTCACCCATATACCCAAGTTAGGTAAAAGACAGAAATATTTACTTGTGATAGTAGACATGTTTTCAAGATGGACAGAAGCATTTGTAACCACAAAAGATGATGCACAAAAAGTTGTAAAAATCCTCATGCAGGAAATTATCCCTAGATGGGGATGCCTACTCCAAATAAATTCTGATAATGGTCCTGCCTTTATTTCAAAAGTGTACCAAGATTTAGTTGAAAGCACTTAAAATTGACTGGAAATTTTATATACCTTACCACCCACAGAGTTCAGGTATCGTTGAGAGAATGAACAGAACCATTAGATAAAATAAAAAAAGCATCAGGAGGCACATATAACAGAAAGTCCTACCAGCAGTCGTGGCTGAAATATGAATGATCCCCTCTAAGAAAACAGGATACTCTCCATTTGAGGTCCTTTATAGGTAGGCCATTTCCCAACCCGTGGGCCAGACAACCACTTATGTTAGAAAGAGGGGACCTAGAAGTAATACGGGGAGAGTTTATTAGGAACCTCATTGAAACTCTGGACAGAGTTGAAAGAAATGTTGCTCGCACCTCTCCTTTCTCTTTACAGCAAGGCTTGACAAATTTGCTTTGAATCTAGGAACCAGTTAAAAAAAAAATGGCTCCTAACTTTTTTGAGTGGTATAGAACAACAGAGCACCCAGTCAATAACTCCAATGTAACGCTGTTACATCAGGATTATGGGCTGACCAGAAAGAGTAAGGCTGGCAACAGATGAAACTGGTTGGCTCTGTCAGGTGCCACTGGTTGGCTTAGGCAGGTGGCACTGGATTGGAATTGGCAGTGGCACTGGTATGGGACTGACAGATGGCACTGGTTGCCACGTGGAACTGACAGATGGCATTGGTTGGCACTGGCAGGTGGTGCTGGCTGGCAGGTGGCACCGATTGGCAGTGGCATTGGTTGGCAATGATTGGCAGTGGCACTGGTTTGGAACTGGAAGATGGCACTGGCAGATGGCATTGGTTGACACTGGCAGGTGGCGCAGGCACAGATTGGCAGTGGCAGGTGGCACTGACGGCACTGGCAGGTGACACTGATTGGCAGTGGAATTGGTTGACACTGGTAGGCATTGGCAGGTGGCACTGGTTTGGAACTGGCAGGTGGCACTGATTGGCAGTGGCACTGGTTGGCAATGGTAAGCGGCACAGATAGGCAGTGGCACTGGTTGGCGATGGCAGGTGGCGCTGGTTGACGATGGCAGGTGGCACTGGTTGGCGGTGGCACTGGCTGTCACTGGCAGATGGCACTGGTAGGTGGAACTGATTGGCGGTAGCAGGTGAAACTAGTTGGCGGTGGCAGATGGCAGTGATTGGCACTGGCAGGTTTCACACTGAGCACTCAGTAACTGTGTGAAACTGACAGAGGAGCTGTCAGAATTGAGCTTAATATCGGGGGTGGGCGGGATCCGGCCGGGGTGTGAACCGGACAAGTAACAGAGAGGGGAGAGGAGGATCTGTCAGATTTGAGCTTGATGTGGGGTGGGCGGGACCCAGCAGCTATCAAACACCAGCCGCTTGTACGTAGCGGCCCGCCCAGATCACATTGGCTGGTGTTTGATAGCTGCTGTGTCTCGCCCACCCTGGCCGGGTCCCGCCCACCCCAACATCAACCTCAAATCTGACAGATCCTCCTCTGTTACTTGCCAGTTTCACACACTCAGCGGCTCTGGCAAGCATCAAGTGCAGCACTGAGTGCGGAGAATGGAGGAGGACGGCGGTCAGTGTTAATGCACTGCATGTCTGGGGCATCTGGAGTTATAGTGAGTGGGCTGGTAGCAGCTTAAGCGCCAGGGTGTGATTTCTGGTCGCCATGGCGACCTGGCCCCTGGGGTTTGTCGAGCCCTGCTTTACAGGAACCTACACACCATTTCCAGGTAGAAGACATAGTGGTGGTCCAACAGCTAAATCATACTAAGAAGCAAAAGTATCTGTTCGGACCCCCAACCACTGATCGCAGTCACACGTACCGCAATCCTTACCAAGGGACAACAGTCCTGTATTCATGCCAGTTGTGTGAAGGTGAACCAAACACCTAAGAAGCAAGTCAAGGATAAAGGAGGTGAAGCAGGCGATACAAATCCTCGAACAGTGAGTGAAGCAGGTGGTCCAGACTCTGAAAAAGATGACCTTGCTTATTGCACCACAGACTTATGGAAAGGCATTTTGCCTCCTGTTCCTAATCTCTCTGTGTCAGGGCTGGCTTAGCCCGTCCTCCTCTGGGCTGGCCACTCAGCTGTCGGCTAATTGCCAGCTCTCTTCTCTCTCCACAGTTACCAGCTGTTCCCAATGATGCTCGTCTAACCTGCCTATTTAAAGCCTTCCAGCTCATTTGTCCATTGCCTTCACGTTGGTAACATCACAAGGAACCATCTCCTGCTGTTTGTTTCAAGACTGGCTTGCTGACATCCCTCCTGGCTTCTTATCCTGATTGCAGTTGCTCTCCTTGGATCCCTGACTCCTGGACTGGCTGATTACCCGATCTGGTTTATGAACTTTGGACTGGCTGATTACCCGATCTAGCTACTGGACTCTGGCTATGCTTGACTACGCTTTTTTTCTATTTACCTTTTTATCTTTATTATTAATAAACAAGTGTGATTTGATTGTACTTCTGTCTCAGTCTGTTTCATGGTTCCTGACACTCTGGTAGTTTTCCTACCTATATGGATCATAACTAATTGTATTTATCATCCTGAAGACTTGGGAGCCCTTAAAGGTATATGTGGGTCACCCAATAGCACCATCGATAATACACATACCAGACACAAGAGAGATACACAATCAGATAGATAATGAAGTAGTTAAAATTGATAGTTTAACAGACAAAACGTTGCTACTGAAATTCAAATATAAATTATGCCCAGAAATCAGGGTATGAGAAATGTTGGATATGTAGTAAACTGCATCCTAGTACAGCCCCTATTCCCCTTATGGCTGTACCTTTAAATATCACCTTTTTTCTAAATGGAACCTCTGACCCCACTGCTAATAAAGCCTACCTTAGCACTTACTATGATAAGAAAGCTAATTATGTTAACGTGGAGAGAAAGTTAGTCATGTTCATGACTTAATAGGGGATTGTAATAGAATGTATAAACTGACTCCATCTTAGATTCCCCATTTTACATAAAGTATAAATTAACTTTTTGTGTTTGTAAGTTTTGCCATGGTCACTGACTAGCAGTTCGCATAGAACCACACCCTATGAGATATTGTGGTTAAGCTGAATCTGTCAGCAAGTCATCAGCTATTTTCGGTTATCTAGTCAAGCAGCATAACTCTTGATAAGAAAGTACTGAGTGTAAAGTTTGAATAACCCTTAGACATGTATTTTTACTGGTATAGTACTCTTGTATTAGATAAAGACAGATCTTATGAACACACACTCAAGCCTGTTTCCCGTTTCTCATTTGGTCTCTCACGGATTCAAGGGTCTCGGTGGTCTGCCTCCATAAACCCGGGTGGGCGTCAAGGTCTTTAATTCCTTTCAATGTTTGGTATCTATTTACTCAGCATAACATCATCTTTCACGTTGTACAAAAAATTAGGCTAACTTTATGGTCTTGTTTTTTTAATTAGTGAAAGGATATTTTAAAAATAAACACTGCAAAAATACAGTGTGATATACAATATTGCAACAACTGCAATTTTATTCTTTACAGTCTCTGCTAAAAAAAATATAGTGTTTGGGGTTTCTAAGTAATTTTCTAGTAAAAAATTCTGATTTTAACTTGTAAGCAACAAGTGTCGGAAAAAAGGCTTAGTCTTCAAGGGGTTAAACAGCTTTTCTATTCTGCCCAGTCCTCTCCTAAATGGCAAAGGTAACAATCTTTATAGTAACTGACATCCATTTTCAACATTTCCTGCCCATGATTGGGCAGGCAGCTCCCTCACAGCAGCAGTTGGCCTCCCTGATTTTATTTCAGGCGTAAACGGTTTAAAAAAATAAACAGAAATCACCAGAGTTAGGCCTCAGCAGCCTTACTTGTGCTCTTTTGGAGGGAATCCTTTGTAGCAGAAAGGCTTTTACTCAGACAACTTGATGAGATCAAGAGCTGGGCCTCCAATACCTGACTTTTTCCCCCACTTTGGCTGTTACTCTTAGGTGCCCCATGTTATGAGCTAAATGCTAATCTAATCTATATTTTACAATACTAATTAGAAAATGTATCTCACACAGAGTGGTGCTGTGGATACATAAAAGTATAATGAGTGCCACGTCCCAATTATTATTTTACAAAAAAAGACAAAAAAATGGGGCTTCTGGACTTTTTAGGCACCATTATGGTGCCTAAAAAGTCCAGAAGCCCCATTTTTTGTCTTTTTTTGTAAAATATACTTTACAATAGGTCCTGAACCTGCAGGCAATTTGCTCTTAAACTGGCCATAGGCTGTCAGCTTAAGCTTGCGGAATGGGAAAAAAAAAAAAAAAAAATCTCCATCCACACAAATAAGGTGGATTGAGTTCCACCAAGACGCCCATTGTATTCCGACAGTGGGACTTGCCGCTGTAAGAATGCACTGATCTTTGGATGCACATGCTGATTTTTCCAGCTTGTCTCTTTGACGATTGCTGCTGAATCCCCACTGGAAAGACTGCGGGAACATCTTACTCCGACCACAGAGAACGCGAGAGGACACCAATAATGATCTTTATAATTTGCACACATTAAGGCTAAAGCTGTTTATCAAAAAACATCTTTTAGCTTCTCAGCAGGACATTCAGCCATGGTGGGTGGAGTTCTTTCATTACAGAGTGCGGTTGAAGACTGATAACAAGCTCATTAATGTAATAAACCACAAACTCAGGAGACAGCGAGATTTAAATATGTAGATAGAGTAACTAATACTTGTAATTAATAAGAGTCAGAACACTTTATTAACCCTCTAACAGCCGGTCTCTTAGCCCTTGTACACACGGTCGGAGAATCCGTCGGAATGTGTCCTATCGGACCGCGTCGTCGGATAATCCGACTGTGTATGGTATGCATCGGACTGTTTCCGTCGGAATATCCGTCTGACCCAATTTTCCAACATGTTGGAAATATTTTCCGACCAACTGGTCCGATCGGACATACTCCGATCATGTGTAGAGAATTCCGATCGGACAAAGTGCCACGCATGCTCAGATCAAATTCCTACATCAAAGCTATTGGCTACTAGCCTGAATGTAGTCCCGTCGTAACGAAATTACGTCATCACGTTCTGAAAGATCGGATTTTTCGACAACTTTGTCCGACCGTGTGTATGCAACAGTTTCGGACAAGATCCGACGGACAAAATCCGACGGATTTGGTTGTCGAAATCTCCGACCGTGTGTACAGGGGCTTAGGGTTGGTATAATATGAGCTGAGCTAGCATTAATGTGCCATTAATACATTTTAAAACACAGCCTTAGAAGTATGAAGAATGGTCACATTACAAATCAAAACATTTTTTGGGATAATCTTCAAACCATTATTAAGAAAATAAACATATTTTACATCATCTCGTCGTGGTCATTAGCTTAAAAAAAAAAAATCTTTACGCGTGTGTGCGTATCTCAACATTTTAGACCTAAACTGTGCTGAGCTCAGCCAAAGAAGAAAATATATACATGGGCCATTTCATCCATCTGTTGGTTGTCACAGATGGACACTGTTGCACTGTGCGCCCCCCCCCCCATTCTGGGCATAACAGAATAAGCCCCACACAGATGACCCATTTACTAGAGAGAAAGGAATCCCTTCAAAGGCGGAATCATGGCTGGATGTCTTGGAAGACAAATATGCTGAATGGCTGGAAGGCGGATGACCCCCTGGCAGTTGTGAACAGGCATACATTATACATGAGGCCGCATCACACCAGATTACTGTACCACTCAATCGCACAACACTCATTTTATGCTTTTTAAAGTCAAGGAGGATAAAAAATGACCTGCAGAGATGCAGCAAAACCGGCGTTCATGGGGCGTCCGGAGAAACGAGCTCATTTAACATGAAAGTCTCAACGCGGTTTCTATTTCAGACACGTACTGTGTAAATATATCACAATAAAAGGATTTTAATACCTGCAATTTGAGGTTTGTGTCCTTTTCTACCAGTAAACAGCAGAGGAGAAGCTGTAAAGCATGCAGAGAATACAGGAAGTTGATGAAAGAGCTGGTCAGCAGATAGGCAGCAATTGCAGCTTGAAAAAAAGAATTCTAAAATAAACGTATATTGGATTTTAAATGTAGCCCCCTGGTCCTAAATTGGGGCTATAATGTAAATTTTGTTTTTGGCTGGGCTGTAGACAGCTCAGACTGATTTTACAGTTCATCTGATCTTTCCCTAATCTCAAATAGGTTGTGCATTTCTCACTGTCGCCAGTAGGCGTCACCGGTAAGGCAGACCAGTATGAGAAGTACAAATAGGTTGAGTTATGAATTTTTTTTTTCTTCCAGCCAGCCCAGTAGGAGGTTCTTAAGCGCTGGTGCATAGTGGAAGAGGATATTTATTTTGGCTGGGCCATGTGCTCACTCTCTTGCCTCAGGCCCTCCTGGCCTGGGGATGTGCTGCTGAAGTGAGGTCTGCAGGTAGGCCCAGAAGCCTGTCTGGGGCCTATAATCCTGAGGGGGGTCTGTAGGCTGTCTTGCCCAGTGTGGAAGAAACCAAGCCAAGCTGAGAAGATCCAGAGGAGGACCCTTGCTGGAGAGAGTCAGGATGAAGGCTGGTCTCTCAGGAGGCCCTGGTGACTCGTTTGAAGGATGCACCTACATCTAAAAACGTGCTTACAGTGCTGCTGGGTTGGGTTAAAGGTTCCGACACTAGGAATCTGGATCTTCTACACTTGAAAACGTGTTTGCAGTATCGATGGGTCTGCTTAAAGTTTCTTGTACCAAGGAGTCTATAAGTGATCTGCTACTGGTGTCTGAGACCCTAATCCTCTCTACTACTACCTCCTTTGAAGTTCTGCATTTACCACTTTAGCCACGGAAAGGATGTATGTCCTTATTTTCCCACAAATGGTGCTTTCTTTTGGTGGTATTTGGTAAAGTTATAAGAATGCTTGCACATTGGATATAGCACCATTTTACAAAATTAAGCCATTTCCAAATACATGAAAACTTGAGTTTGGCTGTACCATTTGCCCAAAACATGAGAATAGCAGAATGTGGAGGTGAAATATTAGAGGGGTCTGCCAGCGGTTGTCTCCAATGAGTCTATTGATTTCTTGCAGAGAGGAGAGGAACAAATTGATCTGGGGAAATCGTGGAGCGCTTTGATGTCACAGCTTCCCTTGAGCATCACTATCCCCAGCTGACCAGCAGACATCAATACTTCATTACACAAACATTTTCCCTTCCTCTCCCTCTGTCACTGGCCGGGAATGTGGCATTGTGGTGCATCTGAGCTGAAACAGCTTGATCATCATCATCATCACAGGCCATAGAGTTATTTAAAACTCAATTTCAGGACCCGAATGACCCTACAGACGTGCCTGAGAGTAGCTGTGTGCGGCTTATACAAATGATGAATTGTAATGGAGAAGGGTTGTACAGCAAGGCCCCTTCTTTGGGGGTCTTGGCCCGAAGTCATAACCATTTTAGACACCAGCAAACCCCTCTGAAATCAGTGCCGCTCATTAATATGACAGATGAATTATGATCGCCTTATGGTACATGGGGTTTTTGCTGCCTGCTTGCGATGCAGATCCCTTAAAAATGAATTTTCTTGTGCAAAACAAATATATTTTTTAGATGCCTTATAATGCTTCCTTGTTGCAGCTCTTTGCCCTTCTTATGCTGGCCATACACTATAGGAAAAATCGTTCAAACAAATTTTTTTGAATATAAGCACTGACCCGTGAGAGCAAATTCCATCACGTAATGCCCGAATTGTGATCGATAAATCAATCAAAGGACAAAAATGAATTGGTTTTCGATTAGTTTTGTCACATATGCCTAGTGCAAACAGTTCAGACAAGAGACATTAATCTTTCAATTTATCGTTCGTTTGGCAGAAATTTTCAAAACTTGTCGTTCATTTTTTTTTTGTTCAAAAACGTCACAACCGATTACGATAAGTGCCCATTAACTGGAAGAAAAAAGAACTAACTGTCCAAATGACAGATTTTCAAACAATGTTTTGTCTAGCATAGCACTATTAGACACCACGGTCTGATATTTGCATCCATTTCAAATGTAGATGAAAATTGGTCACAAAAGCAGTTAAAATACATGTGCTAGGTGAATGCTTGTTCTAGGTTAAAGGGTCATTCTGCCGAAACAGATATTTCGGTGTCTGCTGGATAGAAACCAGCTGACAGATTCTCCTATCTCTTTGAGGCTCCGCTGATTAAATGAATACTAATGTACAGGGGGAAGAGAGAACCCCTTGAAAAGAGTCACTGGCAGACCAAGCTGCTTAAAGCGGAGGTCCACCCTAAAGTGGACCTTCCGCTCATTGGAATCCTCCCCCCCTCCGGCACCACAATTGGCACCTTTCAGGGGGGAGGGGGGTGCAGGTACCTGTACAGTACAGGTATCTGCACCCACTTCCGGCGTAGATTCTGCATAAAGGAATGCCCCTTTCCGCAGAATCCACGCCCCTGCCTGCTGGGAAACACACGGATCCCAGAGACAGCAGGGACCATCCTTATTGCGCAGCGTGACTCGCGCATGCGCAGTAGGGAACCGGGAAATGAAGCCGAAAGGCTCCACTTCCTGATTCCCATACCCAAGATGGCGGCGGCAGCACCCGAGAGACGATCGAGAGATCGGCTTCGGGTGCCGACATCGCGGGCGTGCTGGGCGGGTAAGTGTCACTATTTTAAAAGTCAGCAGCTGCAGTATTTGTAGCTGCTGGCTTTAAAAAAAAAAAAAAAAAAAACGGCGGAACTCCCAGCGGACTCCCGCTTTAAGAAAGGGAATTTTATTCCAGAATAAAAGGTAATACAAAAAATTGCAAATACTGGGTATTCACCACCAACACTAAACTTAAAAAAAAAAAAAACACAAGGTTGTCTAAATATAAGAGCAGCTGCGTCACGTATAAGGCATGCAAACACCATATACCAACATACCAACCACCCGCTAGCGGCCGGAAAGGGGATAAATCCGCCCGCGAGCGGCGATTGGCTGGTGGTATGGCAGCTTTGATTTCAATTGGGAGCAGCGGTGTAGGAGCGGTGAGTTCACCGCTCCTTGGCTTGTCCAAAGAAGCTGCTGGCGGGACTTTCTGACGCCCTGCCAGCGCACCCTCGGGCTTTTACACTGGAGTGCATAAAGCAGCTGTTTTAGGGCATTTTGCAGGCACTATTTTTAACACTATAGCGCCTGCAAAACGCCTTCAGTGTGAAAGGGGTCTTAATACTTTTTACATGGACATTCCAGCATGTACACCACTCCGGAGGTCGCACAGTTGATGTTTTTAATTTGGAACATCTCACTCCAATTCGCATTGGTTAAGTCTGCTGTTTTTTCAACAAGTTTACATATTTGGCAGTACCCACAACCATACATTGCTTTTAGAGGAGGCAAGTCAGTCAGCCAGTTTGTAGTTCTCTCCCTATTGTATTCTGAATGAACCAGGCTATCTTTTAAAATCACAGGCTCTTTTGGTGCCACTTGTTTGCCACTGGTTGCTGGTCTCTAATTAATTCACTGATTAAATACCTGTGCTGAGCTCACAGGGGAAGTCTACACTCCTGCTTTGTCTGGCCATTGAGAGGAATATCCTCCACCTCTGCTGCTTTTTTATTATTATAGATTAAGTATCAGGATGAGTTGGAATACAAAAAGGTAAACAGGAACATCCAAGAGTCTCAAGTAGACATAAATGGTACCAAATTATGGCTGGAAGATCCCATTGTTGGAGTACCAAAGACAGGGCTGACACAGTCTACCAGGATCCACCTACCACTAAGATATGACTTTTGTGTTGAGTGAAACTTTATATGCACCCAATGTGTTTGTAAACAATCATGGGTCCATCAGGAATACAAACAACAAGTTACGAATGGATGCTAAATAAATTGACTAAAAACAGCAACTTCTACTTAATGGCCAAAGAAAAACTGAATCGCAATTTCATTCACAAAATTTCTGGCTATACATGGGGCAATTTTATTGAATTTCCATTCACTTTAAAGTTAAAAAATAATTTTAAAAAGGCACCCAAGCCGTACGTAGCAACCTTTTCAAAAAAGTTACTTCTTTCCCCTGCAGCACGCCCAGAAGCAGAGTCTTTCCTGGAGCTTTATTAAAAAAGCTAGAACAGAACCCGTCAAAGGCAAAAAATCCAAAAGGATTTAAAGAGGAAGTAAACCCTAATGAGTTTACTTCCTCTTTGTCTCCCGTAGACAGCGGTGCCTGTCTTCAGGTAAATATCTCCTAAACCGTATAGGTTTAGGAGATATTTCTTGGACCTACAGGTAAGCCTTAATCTAGCAAAAACGCGGTAAAAATCACGTTTTTAGCGCCGATTTTTCCAGGCGTCGGAGCTAGCTTTGCAGACAGTTTTTTAAAACGTCCGTGTGCATGAGCACTTAGCATTTCCGGCATGCCGGGAATGTAAGTGTTTTTTGAAACTGGGTTTGCTACCGCTTTAAATTATTATCTTTGGTGTCCAATGGGATGTCAGCCTGAGTTAGAGAGTCCTTTGGCTTCAATAATTAGGCTGCTGCAATTAAACACCAGCAGCCTGACTCACGATCGCCGTTTTCCTAGATGACATCACCGCCAAAACATCCCCTCCAAAATTGTTATAAAGTGTGGCTGTACCATGGAATTACTCACTGACCCCCTGTACTCAGCTTCTGGTAGCCTCCCACCCCCCAGAAACAAACGCACAATTGTCCCAAGATTCCGCTGTATGTCCAGAGAGAGAAACACGACGTGTTAACATCTATCTGAGCTATCCTGGATTTTGAGCTACACGTGGAGTGCAGAGAACATGCTCTACAGCTCTTTTAGAAAATGTTGTACAATTACTGTCAATGGTTCATAATGTTAAAAAACAGACCTTCACTGTAATAAAGCACAGTTAACCCTTTTACCCCCTTTAGCTGCAATGCAAAAGCAACTAACATGCAAACATAATGCCTGCTACCCTTATAAGCTGTGTGCATGCGTCTTCCATTCTGCACTACACAATCATCATTTAGCTCAAACACACATACAAGACATTTTTTCCCTAAAAGGAGGATTTCCCAAAATCAGTGCCCTCCAGGGCAGGACTTAGGATGGTGGGGGCCCCTGGGCTTGAGTCACTTCCGGGCCCTACCGTCTATACATTACCGTATTTATCAGCGTACAACACGCGCCGGCGTATAACACGCACCGCAAGTTTAGGAGGGAATTTTAAGGAAAAACTTTTAGGAGGGAAGTTTAAAGGGAAAAAAAATGGCCATCAATGCAGCCTTATCAGTGTCCATCTGCAGCCTTGCCCATCCATCTGCAGTCTTGTCCAGTGTAGCCTTGTCATTTGCAGCTTCGCCCCAGTGTCATTTGCAGCCTTGTCATTGCAGTCTTGAATTTTAAAAATGGCGCCGCCGAGATACAGAGTCCTGTGTATCTTGCTGGCTCTTGGGTCCTCTCGCAGTCCCGAGCGGAGCCGAGAGTACTCGGCTCGGCTCACAGTCACACCCAGTCCGTGTTATGTCCATCATAGGGCGGGACTGTGAGCGGAGCCGAGCCAAATACACTTGGCTATGTATCTCTGCGGGGCCCCCTATTGGGCGGGGCCCATGGGCTTGAGCCCAGTGAAGCCCAATGGTAAGTCCTGCCCTGGTGCCCTCTTCTTCTGTAAGTGGCACACTGCCTCTATCCAAAACCTCAACAAAGCTTGTGCTCAAGTTGCACACAGCCTGAAAAATGGACTACAGCCTCACACAAAAAGGCCGAGGTGATGGTGAGATCCTTGACTTGGGTGCTTTACATCGAGCAGAACCGCCAAGAGCACTAGAAGAACTGACCATATTGTTATAGGAAGGGCTGATCCTCCCACATAGCACCCATGGAGAAACAAACCAGAGGCAGGTAAAAGTCTGTAATAAAGGTTACAAAAAAAAAAAAAAAAGTCACGCAACATTTACAGCCGATCTGGAAGGAATGGTTTATTTTTCACCACATTGGAGTTTTACTTTACCAGCCACACAGCAGCAGGATGTCAACCTGTGGTCTAAAAAAAAAAAAAAAAAAATGCAGATTTGGAGGACCGGCTGTAAAGACCCAAAAGAGCACTGCAGACCAAGAGATGATTGTCTGGAGGACTGATCGTTGTCTTTCTATTCCCCAAGATTAAAGAGAGGAAACATAAGTCATAGCACACAGCTGTGGCTCTTAATGCAGTGGTGAGATGGCGCTGGTCTGGATAAGTGCCAGCCGGGATCCCCGGTGGATTCCAGTCTACAGAAACAGATCTGGGAAAGCTATAATTATTTGCTGCAAAGGGGAAACACAAGGACTTCACGCTGCACAAAGGAAAGGAAAGTGTATATCCCTTTATTCTCATCACAACCATCAGTAGGAGGTCGTCATTATCCAATGCAATTATCAGTTGTTTATGAAGCTAAAGCGCTGCTCCAAGATAAAGAGGCCATATGCACCAAGGAGCAACAAGTCTGTGGCGTACAAAGTTAGGCCGGCCACACACTGAGCAAATTTCTTTCCTGCAACTACAGGTTGGGGCGCCGCTGGGAGAAGACCGTAGTTATTGCTAGCGGCTATAGCAGTCGCTAGTTATAATCGCAAAAGAGAAGCCGGCAGTCTGGTTGTACCCAAGTTGATCGATCAACTTGGTACATTCAGCCTGCCCATTAATGGTTCGAATCTTGGCGGGTTCCTGCTGAACAGGTCGCGATTCGAACTGTGTATGACCAGCCTAAGGCTGTTCGTTGTGGACCCCGACAACCTCCCAAACAATTAGGAAGACAATTTTGTCTTCTGGATGCCATAACAATAAGTAATATATGTCACCACCTGAAGAACACTTTAATTATTCAATGAACATAGCTGATGAAGGCTGCAATATTGGTAGGAAACCTACTGAACTATGCAGGGGGGTCTGTGGTATTATCAGGGAGTGGGACCATCTTGTTGAATGGTTGTGGGACTGCCTGACCTCTAACTGCACCACATCACCAGGAGCACAAACATGGTAGGCTTCATCAAAGTTATATGCCTGGACATCCCTATTATGAACATTACAGCTTAAACTGGAGGGAAGGGATTCATTAAGACATCTGTACGGATTCAGGAACAATTTATATGAAGCAGCTTTACAACAATTCCAAATGCAGAACATCACTCTCTCCATCAACAGCTTTATAATTGCACACACTTGTGGAATGGCAACAAACTTTGCTACTTAAAAATCTCCATAGGCGAGATGCTTTAATTTTTTTTTACGGTTACCAGGTTAAAGGGGAGGTCTAGTGCTAGAATTATTGCTCTCACTGACGATCGCGGCGATACCTCGCATGTGTGATTTGAACACTGTTTACATATGCGGGTGCGACTTTCGTTACGCGTTTTCTTTGCTGCGCGAGCTTGCGGTGATGGTGGCGGTTTGAAAAAATGTTTTTATTATTTATTTTATATAATTAAATTGTGTTTTTAAAAAATAAAAATAAAAAAATTATCACTTTTATTGATGTCACAAGTGGTGACAGGTACCCTTTATGGATCCCCTCCTTTGCACTTCAAAGTATTCAGATCACCGAAAACGGTGTATCTGAATACTGTATATTTTTTTAAATCCGGCGCCATTGGCAGCCGAGTAAACAGGAAGTGACGTCACTTCCATGTTTACATGAAGGAGACTGGAACAAAGCCGTTTCCGGCTTTCTTCCAGTGTCACTAGCCGCCGGAAGAGCCGGATCGTTGATCGGCTCTCCGGTGCCCCCAGGAGGCCCGGAAAGAGCAGCGGGAGGGTGTGGAAGTCCCCTCCCGCTCCTCCGGGCTTTTAGCCGCATCGGTTGTTATCCTCGGAAAGCCGATCGCCCGCTCTAAACAACGGGATATAATGCCTGCAGCTGCGGGCATCATCCCGGTATAACCCCCGAAAGCAGAGTATGCACCGACTATGCACTTTTTACTTTTGCATGCAAATTATGTCATACATCCCAGGAGTCTTTAGGGGAGGAGTGCTTTCCTCAGCTAAGCACGCCCTCTTACCTGCATGACTGAGCTAAGGGTAGATGGATTTCTAGAAGTAAATACTACATGAAACATTTGCCTTTACTCAAGATGGTCACAACCAGAAATGCTAGGGAGTGTTTTTCAAAGTGATTTCTCAGCAAAATAAAGCAATTAGACATGGATGGATGAGCGAGTCTGCTTTGAATATAAAAAGTGAATTCAATTGTGTTTTTGGTTTGTGGCGCTCAGGTGCAATATAGTTCCACTTTAAAAAGGTGAACATGAACCCAAATTTTTTTTTTGGCCAGAGCAGGCAAGATCTAGAACCCCTGTCAGGATTTTATTGCCGTTGGCGGGGTCCTTATGCTTCTAACTGCTGGGTTTTTGTGCAGAGATTTAAACACAGTTTGCAATGGTCTCAGGCACTTACTACTGAAATGTTGATCAGAAGACAATCATTAATTGAATTTGTTACCTATATCTGCTACTTCCTAAAAATATTGGTAGTTTTCTTCTCCAGGGCACAGATGTGTGACAATTTTCCAGTCACTGCTGTTGCTGAATATCTAATGAGAAAAAGCTTTCACTATTACCCATTCAAATAAGAATGAAGATTACCAACCTGCTGATTTCCCTAAATACATAATGAGGCAAGGGGAACAGTAGAATTTAACCTCTGCTGTAATAAAGTACCGTATTTATCGGCGTATAACACGCACTTTTTTCTCCTTCTCGCGGCTTTCGGCGGCTGTCAGCTGCCTTTGGCCCTTCTTGGCGGCCGAAAACCGCCGAGAGTGGCTTAGAGTGGCCGAAAGCCGCCGAGAACCACCAGGCGCCGCCGAGATACACAGGACATCTCGTGGCACCATTTTTAAAAATAAAATCTGCAATTAACACTGACAAGGGGACAACGATGCACAAGGCTGCAATGATGGACAGGCTGCAGGACAAGGCTGCAATGATGGACAGGCTGCAAGACAAGGCTGCAATGATGGACAGGCTGCAAGACAAGGCTGCAATGATGGACAGGCTGCAAGACAAGGCTGCAATGATGGACAGGCTGCAAGACAAGGCTGCAATGATGGACAGGCTGCAAGACAAGGCTGCAATGATGGACAGGCTGCAAGACAAGGCTGCAATGATGGACAGGCTGCAAGACAAGGCTGCAATGATGGACAGGCTGCAAGACAAGGCTGCAATGATGGACAGGCTGCAAGACAAGGCTGCAATGATGGACAGGCTGCAAGACAAGGCTGCAATGATGGACAGGCTGCAAGACAAGGCTGCAATGATGGACAGGCTGCAAGACAAGGCTGCAATGATGGACAGGCTGCAAGACAAGGCTGCAATGATGGACAGGCTGCAAGACAAGGCTGCAATGATGGACAGGCTGCAAGACAAGGCTGCAATGATGGACAGGCTGCAAGACAAGGCTGCAATGATGGACAGGCTGCAAGACAAGGCTGCAATGATGGACAGGCTGCAAGACAAGGCTGCAATGATGGACAGGCTGCAAGACAAGGCTGCAATGATGGACAGGCTGCAATGATGGACAGGCTGCAATGATGGACAGGCTGCAATGATGGACAGGCTGCAATGATGGACAGGCTGCAATGATGGACAGGCTGCAATGATGGACAGGCTGCAATGATGGACAGGCTGCAATGATGGACAGGCTGCAATGATGGACAGGCTGCAATGATGGACAGGCTGCAATGATGGACAGGCTGCAATGATGGACAGGCTGCAATGATGGACAGGCTGCAATGATGGACAGGCTGCAATGATGGACAGGCTGCAATGATGGACAGGCTGCAATGATGGACAGGCTGCAATGATGGACAGGCTGCAATGATGGACAGGCTGCAGGACAAGGCTGCAATGATGGACAGGCTGCAGGACAAGGCTGCAATGATGGACAGGCTGCAGGACAAGGCTGCAATGATGGACAGGCTGCAGGACAAGGCTGCAATGATGGACAGGCTGCAGGAAAAGGCTGCAAATGACACTGACAAGGCTTCAGATGGACACTGATAAGGCTGCATTGATGGGCATTTAAAAGTTTTTTTTTCCCTTAAATTTCCCTCCTAAACTTGGGGTGCGTGTTATACGCCGATAAATACGGTAAACCTGCACAGAGATATACATGATCATGAATGCTGACCACCTGAAAACACTAGTTGCTGCTCTCCTGCACCAAATAAGCATGTAGCTCACAGAGAACTCCTGATCACTATACACGTTCTGGGCAGCAATTCAAAGTGCTACAGCCAGGGATTCGGCATGACAGCCGATTTGGTTGCCGCTCTGCATGTGTAGATTCAAATACTAAGCAAGTTATTAGCATTAAGCTGATCACAATTATTTATATAATTGCGGCATTCTGCAGTAAATAACCCATTTAAAATGAAAAGTAAAAGACCAGGATGCCTTTAATCATGTATAGAGCTAGACTAGAAGCAACTCATCACCCCCCACCAGCCAGAAGAGGAGAAATAATGAGCTGAACACACAAAACATCCCAGAGAGCCACAACACAGGAAAAGTTCTGTAAGGAGGACAAACAAGAGGAGCTGCCGCCAGGAATAGCGCTGTTTATGATCGCTCAGTAAACAGAGAAGGCAGCACTGCGCTCCATGCGGGACAGGAAGGGGATATCCTAAAATAACCACCATTAGCTTCAATTTTACTTCCCCTCTAAAGGCAACTTGGTCACAAATCTGCATTCCGCAGAACTCTGCCAAACACGGTTTACATCTAAACCAACCTGACTAACCTGTCACTTACTGCCTCTAACATGTAGAAGACTTCAGAAGAATGGGGAGCCGTGTGATCCCTCACCCCTCTCCTCTTCAGCAATTCATAGCTGTACAGGTAAGATTATTATACCACTCAGCACCCACCCCCCCCCCCCCCCCAAAAAAAAAAATATTCCGTCTACTTGCCATTGGTTTTTCCCCACTTTGTTTTGGTTTTTCCACAGCTATTAACTTTGAACTTTTACAGGCTGGCAAAAGACCTCACACCAAAAAGGAAAAAACAAAGTGCGGCAGAACAAAAAGCTATTATCAGTATGAGAAAATCATCCATGAACATTACACATTCCTTATAAACTTTTCCTAGCAATGGCACTCAGCAGCTGCTGCGCTATACACCAGCTGATGTCACCATTACAAAAGTTAACTGCTTATTTGGGAAACTGACAACTTATTTGGTTCTATAACAAAACGGGACAACAGTGATTCTCAACCAGGGTTCCTCCAGAGGTTGTAGGGGTTCCTTCAGCATTGGGCAATTTCAGCCTCTCAGATAAGTTTCCACTCACACCATTAATGTTTTTAGCTATCTGTAAGGGGGTAATTTGTTCCCAATGACCACAAGTGTAAGGACCATTCTTCCCACTGACCATCACACTAATGAGTTGTAGATTTCAAATTTTTAGAAGGGGTTCCCCAAGACCAGAGAACTATTTCAAGGGTTCCTCTGTGTTGAAAAGGTTGAGAAATGCTGGTCTACGACAATGAACAATTTTGAAAATGCACTTAAAACCCCAACATATACATTAAAATAGTGTTATTTGTTTATCAGTTCTAAATTTAAAGTGGTATTAAACCCAAAACACAGTTATTCATTTGCAGCTTACCGATTCTTAGATGTGAAGGCTGCATTAGTTGCTTTTTTTAGGCTTTCTTTCTTGGGTTATCACCTGGTGATCCAGCCAACAAGTCTGTTTTAAAGAAGCACAAGCTTTCCAGCAGAATGCATCACTTTACATGGATGAGACAAACCACTTAAGGCCCCTTTACACACCAACGGACCAATGAGGTCCGTCAGTCCCTTTTTCTGGCAGACCCGATCGGACCAACCATTGTTCTCTATAGGGCAGGGATATGCAATTAGCAGACCTCCAGCTGTTAAAAAACTACAAGTCCCATCATGCCTCTTCCTCTGGGTGTCATGCTTGTGGCTGTCAGAGTCTTGCAGTTCTGCAGCAGCTGGAGGTCCGCTAATTGCATATCTCTGCTATGGACATGTGTACACTGACATCCGATCCGAAAAGGACACTTAAAACAGACAGATGGGGATAAGTTTGCCACCCGTCCAGTGGATTGCATGACAATTGGATGGAAATGGACATGCAGTCTGTTTCTATCCAACAGCCCCATAGAGAACAATGGCCGTGTCCATGTCTGCTCTGCATAGCAGAGTGGGCACAGACTTGTCATCCTGGGGATCTGCCCGATGAGCAGGTGGATCCACTTGGATAGATCCGCTCCATCTGAGAGGGCCTAAGGGCCGGTTCACACTGCAGGCGAGGCGACTCCGACTTGCCTCGCCGCGACCTGCCGCGACCTCAGCGGCAACTTGCAGATGACTTCTGTATAGAAGTCAATGCAAGTCGCCCCGAGGTCGCCCAAAAGTAGTACAGGAACCTTTTTTCTGAGTCGTAGCGA